>NW_006239527.1:182472-207558 GCF_000226075.1 Solanum tuberosum | reverse complement strand
TAGTACTGCCCATGTTGAGGAAGAAAAGAGAGAGTTAGCCAAAGATGTGCATAGGCTTGCATGGTTAAGAGTCCGACTTATGGATTCCACAGAAGGAGGAATAATGGTGACGAATGGAGCTGAATCATCACTAGGTGTCAGAAGTTAAAGAAAAACAAGACCAAGATCCCATTTTTCTTGAGTTGAAGGCAAATGCTCAAAAGTAAAAAGTATTAGCTTTTGAACAAAGGGGAGATGGGGTATTGAGATATCAAGGTAGATTGTGTGTACCTATGATGGATGGACTCCCAAGAGAGGATCATGGAAGAAGCTCATAGCTCCAGATATTCCATTCATCTGGGTTCCACAAATATGTATTGTGACTTGAGAGAAGTTTATTGGTGGAATAGCATGAAGAAGGGGCATTGTAGAATTTTGTTGCTAAGTGTCCAAATTGCCAGCAAGTGAAAGTTGAGCACCAAAGACCCGGTGGTTTGGCGCAGAATATAGAACTTCCGGAATGGAAGTGGGAGATGATTAATATGGATTTCATCACAGGTTTACCAAGGTCTCGCAGACAACATGATTCTATTTGGATGATTGTCGAAAGAATGACTAAATCAAACCCACTTTTTGCCGGTAAAGACTACCCATTCAGCATAGGATTATGCCAGGTTGTATATTCAGGAGGTGGTAAGACTTCATGGAGTCCCTGTCTCCAATATTTTAGATAGAGGTGCACAATTTACTGAACAGTTCTGGATATCTTTTCAGAAAGGCTTGGGTTCAAAGGTGAACTTAAGTACTGCCTTTCATGCTCAGACTGAGGCAAGCAAAACGCACTATTCTGACATTAGAAGATATGTTGAGGGCTTGTGTGATTGATTTCAAAGAAAATTGGGATGATCACCTACCTTTCATTGAGTTTTCTTACAACAACAGTTATCACTCTAGCATCCAAAATGGCTCCTTATGAAGCTCTTTATGGGAGAAGATATAGATCTCCTATTGGATGGTTTGAAGTTGATGAAGCAGGGTTAATAGGAACCAGATTTAGTTCACCAAGCTATGGAGAAGGTGAAAGTGATTCAAGAAAGGTTGAAAACAGCACATAGTCGTAAAAAATCCTACACTGATGTTAGGAGAAGGGCATTAGAGTTCGAAGTAGATGATTGGATATATTTGAAAGTTTCACCCATGAAGGGTGTTATGAGGTTTGGTATGAAGGGGAAGCTTAGTCCCCGGTATATTGGACCTTATCGCATAGCCATGAGGATTGGCAATGTAGCGTATGAGTTGGAGCTATCACAAGAGTTAGCAGCGGTTCATCCGGTATTTCACATCTCCATGTTTAAAAAGTGCATGGGCGATCCTTCATTGATCATACCAAATGAAAATATTGGGATCAAGGATAGCTTATCTTATGAGGAGATTCATGTTTAGATTCTAGATCGCCAAGTTCGCAAGTTGAAAACAAAGGAGGTAGCATCAGTCAAAGTCCTTTGGAGGAACCAATTTGTTGAGAAAGCTACTTTGGAAGCTGAGGAGAATATGAAGAAGAGATATCCACATCTCTTTGAATCCGAAGAGAGAGCTGATCAAGGTACTAATTTTCTTCTTAGAGCTCTTTAAATTATTTGCGAGCATGTTATTTGTTTGCACTTGCTTGTTGGGTGTTTGAATTTGATGTTACACCCTAAGCCTAGTAAGAGTAATCTCATTTGAGGACGAATGTTCCCAATGGGGAGATATTGTAACCTCTTGCAACTAGAAAGAACTAGAAGGAAGTCTAAAATCTGGAAATAGTTATTTTTGGCAAGTATAAGGAAATTTGGAAAATTTTAAGTAAGTTATAGTGAGTTTTGGCCAACTTCTAACAACCATAATTCCTAGCTCAGTATGAATTAGGTGTGATTCCAGATATGATTGGAAATCCCTTGGAATGATCTTTCCAACGCCGTCAAGTTTGCACGATTCCGAGTTCGTATAAGTGAGTTATGTCCTTTGGAAGTTGGGCTGTTGGATTAATGAAATGTCCAATCCATAATTTTGAGGGGTATTTTAGTCTTTTCATTTCCCTATTATTTTAATCCCTTTTTAGGAGTTTAATATGGGTCAAATCAAATTTTAGTCAGTTTTAGAATTTGGGATTTCATGCTAAGGCTAAGGAGAAAGGAGAAGAGAAAAGAAGAAGGAGAAAAGGGGAAATTCATCAAGATCGATCTAGAAAGTTTGTGTTTTGCCAAGGATTTACTTCTATCAGGTATGTCAGGCTCTCATAACGTTGGGATCATTCTCCCACGTGCCAATCATATTTATTTCTGTTCGGATTCGTCCTAAAAGCATTTGAATATTGATGATCTTGATACCTATTCTTGAATTCATATATTGTTCTTGAATTTGACTGAGTTGGGAAGTTTCTGAGTTCGTTACGTCGCATTATAGGGTCATTTCGAGCTAGGTTCTTAGGTACATTTTTTGGGCATCTACATGTAAAAGTAATTTGAGAAAAAGAACCGAGTTTGGGTGAATTGGGAATGGAAAACGAAGAAGAAATTTCGTCGGACGAAATTATAGGGTGGCAGCGCATCGCGTGCCTAGTGCCTAGATTTGAACATTTTAGCTTCACGTCGCGGAGCTGACACGAGGTGTTCTACCTCAAAAGACATTTTCGGAACCAAAATTAAATTACGCCTCCGCATCGCGGACCCACCTTCAAATATTGATTTTCGGTCTTTTCTCATGTTTAACTATCTAGAATCATTCCTAAACATCATGAGATCTTTCCAGTCACAAATCTTAATCCTTGAATCCATATTTCAATTCAAGGATCAGTTAAGAGTCAAGTCAAGAGTAGTTAAGGTCAAAGTCAAGAGATGTCAAGAGTCAAGTTAAGATAAGTTCTTAAAGTTTTCCATGAGTCTTTCACAAATGTTTTACCTTTGTTTTAAGACTTAAGTTTTGAGTTCAGTAAAGATGTGTAGTTGAAGTTCTTTTCTTCAAAGAAGTATATGGGGACTATGTATTCCCAAAGAGATTTAAAAATGTTTTCACATTTAAATAAGAATGCAAACTGAGATTTCCAAAGAACCTTCGGGCTAGTTTTCAGAAAAGAGTAATAGCTTTCTAAATGAAGCAAGAAGGGAAACTGAGATTTCCAAGATAGCCTTTGAGCTATGTTTTTGAGCACTAATCTCAAATCACAGAAGAAGTATGCTTTTTTTTTAAAAAAAGAGCTAGTATATTTTTGGAGTAGTATTAAGCACCGAATTGGGGGCGAGCATGAGTTCAGATAACTCACGTCTCCATAAAACTATGTAGCTACCATTGGTAGAAAAGGGTCATACTTTTTAAATGAACCTTTTTTACAATAGATTAGTGGATCAACTTAGTAGTTCAGGTCCTATACCTTTGGCTGGGTGTAGGATGCGCTGGCAGCGTGAGGTAGATCACTGTATAATCACTATAGTTCTTATGTGATGGTTTTCGCTAAGAGAAACTCCCACATAAGTAATTGTATTTTTATATACATCAGTTTATTGTATTTTTACCTACATTTCAGAGTTATGTTGTATCCTTGTAGATACACAAAGTTGACATCATGTTTTTAAATAGCTTTTTTTTTATATTGCACTTGTTTTAAACTACTTTATATCGAAATGAGTTCAGTAAAGTATTCATGAGTTGAGAAGAGCCAAGGTAAGTGTTTCTTTCAGATTCCCTTTCAAGCCTATGCTGTTTTAGCATTCCAACTCGCATACTCGTACATTCAATGTACTAATGCTAGTTGGCCTGCATCGTCTTATGATGTAGACACAAGTAACTAGGATAGGCATTTCAGCGCACCGTTGATCCAGTGAGCAGTTCAGAGTCAGTCGGTGAGCCTCCTTGCATTTCGTAGGACTCTTTTATTCGCTTTTTAGTTTAGTTCATTAGGATGTGGTGGGGTTTGTCCCAACATCCATCTCAGTTGTTTTAGAGGCTTCATAGACAGTTAGTAGTTCAGTTGTCTTTACATTATCATTCAGATGTTGTTTAAAGACTGATTTGCCATTTTGGCTAAACTATTATTTCATAAGTTATGCATGAGTTATACTTTCGTATGTTTAAGTCTTCCGCTGAGTAAGTAAGCCAGGCCAAGAGTTCGCTTGGGGCCAACAATGGTTCTCGAGTGTCAGCCACGTCCGGGGTGTAGGCTCGAGGAGTGACAGAGTAAGCCCCTTTATCGATTTTATATCATTTTCTTCAAATTTCATCTTCCAAAATATTAAAAATCAAGATTTCGAATGTGGGTCTTGGGGCTTTTTTTCCCAAAATTGAAAAATGAGTATTTCTTGATTTGGAGCGCGATTCTTGCTTGTTTTTAATGGGATTTTCAAGCACGAAATCCTCTTAACTTGTAGAACTTGATTTTCAACTAAAAATATGATTTTTTTCCTTTAATTTTCAAAATACTTTTTGGACTATTTTACACCCGGTTTCAAATCTTATCAATATGCATGGGTATCAGGACTCTTTTTAATGAACTCTTTCCATTCTTGATAGTTCAGTATAGTTCTGATTAACGTGTGGTTGAGGATTTACTCTGATAGAGTTTTTTGGGTGAAATTATGGCCTTGAGGTAGGCTTAACTATTCCTATTTTAGACTGGATGAGTAATTAACCTATTCTTAGGAAGTCAACTATGAAATGAGTGGTAGTATGTCTTTTAGAAGTTGGTAAGTGTTGATCACCCTGTTTTAATTCGTATGATGCCTTATTGTGATGTTTAGCCTGTGTGGAGGCTTCTGTGATACTGTTAAATTTTATGGGAAGTCTGTGATATTTGAGTAATTGCCCGAGCGAGGGGTTGTGACTTATCTTATTTTTGACATTGAGATGCCCAAGTTAGGGGGTTGAGTTGATTTCTGAACATCTTAAAATGAAAGAAGTGATTTATATAGTGATAAACATTGATTTCAAATATATTCCTCTACTATCCCTATCATTTGAGAAAATATTTCATGACTTGTTGAATTTAGGAACTTGTTACTAGTAACAACCCTTGATGAACTTATTATGCCTTGTGTTGTATATGTTGTGATGCATTCATCCTCATGCAACATATCACTGTTCAAGGAAACATGAGAAAGTGGAAAAATACTATCTTTTTGAGAAAGAAAATGTGGCAACTTACTTATAGCCTTGACCACGCTGAGGTGGCAAGTTGATGAGACATTGAGATATTGAGATTGATATATGGACTGCGAGTCCCCCATGAGTCCTTTTGTAGAAGCTTGAGGCTCGGCAAGGTGTATACGATAGGTTGTGCGGCGACCTGGTACTAGTACCACCACATCATCTCATCATTTCATCATCTCACTACATCGTATTGGCCAATTTTTTTGTGTTGTGTTACTTGTTTATGTGCTGATTTAATTATTATCTTTCCTCTTATTTGTCTACTTTATTCGCGCGCGTTCTATATAAAGTGGCGACACTAATGCTGGAATGAAACTTTTCTACAAGCAGGTGGAAACATTTTATAGTTTGTTTCTTAAGTCTGTTTAGTTGCTTATACTCAGTTGGTCCAACCTGCTGAGTAAATGTGGATTGTTCTCACCCCTTAATTATGTTATCCCTGTGATGCATATCCTATTCACGGTGAGCCTCGTATCAGTTGATTGGATCCAATAGAGTTTTGTTTTGGAGTTGTGGTGAGGTCTTGCTTTCGGGATCGCCATTAGTCTCCATCACTCATTTAAAGTCTTTATCTTACTTTTCGAATACTTGAGATGTAGTTCAGATTCTAGAAATGTATTAGATGCTCTTTATACTTATACTACATGCTGGAGTTGACTGCTAGCACAACAGGGTGGTGCCTTACTGCACCACATGAGGATGCGTGGTGGTGCTTTAGGATTCCAATGTACTGCGTCCAAGATTAGAATGAGCTTTCCGGCAGACCATTGTCGTCCCATTAATTTGCTTTCGTAGTCTCTTACATATTCTAAATTAATAGATTCCTGTGAGAGGGTTGAAAAAGAAGCTCGAATGAAGTGACAAGATAGATGTAATTCAACTTGACCTACATGGAGAGGGAAATTTTTTTTATTACATTCCCGGTTCTCAGCTCTCTCTTTCCCTGTATTTCGTGCTTGGGGAATATATGAATATCTTTCTCCTGGCTTACTACGATTTTCGAGTGGGAATAAAGTCGTACTCTAACCAGACTTCGAAAAACTTCAAGATCACTGAGTTTCTCGGGAATCGAGGGGTTAAGAGCCTAATCAGGTCCCCTCCTGGTTGTTTTTCTATCACATGGCTTGAATTCCCTTCGGGTGTCTCCTATGTGTGATTATTTCAACTTACACACCATTTTTGAGGTTCTCGAGATGTGTGTCATCATGACTTCAACTTTTGGGTAGTGACATTTTATTTCCCCTTTGTCATGACTTCGATATCATATAAAAGGAATAATGCAGATATGAAGAACAAAAAACAAACTTTTGTAAGAAATTTTCTCTTCTTTCTAATTCAATATTCACGATATCATCTACTTTTAAAAAATCCATAGCCGCTCTAGTGTCATGTGCCTCTAGTTCACTATTCAGATTCGACACTAGAATAGGAAAGACGAATCTAGAATTGAGGAGAGGCTTATGGAGAACTATAGAACCCTCTAGAATATGTAGAGAATTCTAGAATGGGACAAAAGTGTAAATATTGTAGGGACTTGCCAAGTAATTTTTATTTTCACTTTAGTCCCTAGGTTGTAGTATAAATAAATGAGACATTCATTTGTAAGGCATCAACCAAATTGTAAGCAATCTTCCAAGCAAGACAAAGTCTTCTTCCAAAACTCTCCAAGTCTTTCTTGCATTCTCTTAGCTATCTTAAATCAAAAGGGTTACTTGAGCTTACAAGATCTGGAAAGATTAGTGAGTAAGTTATCAAGTGCCGCACGGAGCTTTAGTGAGACTCTAAGTCCGTGACAACGTGGTATCAGAGCCAGGTTTGCTACTAAGGGAATGGCTAACGAAGGAGACGTAAACGCCGTTAGCACCACCAATGTTAGGCTGGATGGTGGAAAGAAGAACCACAAGGAAAATAAGCACCACAAGAGTAGTGAGGAGATGCTTCTCGACCCAACACCAAGCGAGACACTAACATCTCACCCACCTTCGACCACTGAAGCAAGTGAAGATGAACTTGGCAAGGAGGCCATTGACGTCACCACAGGAGAGGAAAGGATCGCAAGGGTTGAAATGGTGAGGCAGGCCGCGGAGATCTTAGGCCAATGTTTGAACGCGGTCGATGGAAAGTTCAAGACTCTCAAGGAATTCACCCTTGAGGAGACCGACAACATGCACAAGAAGTTGGAGGGACGCTAGCGTGCCGAGTTCGAGATGAAGGAGACCATCACTTTCTTGGAATACAGGTTTATGGATGCACTAAGTACAATTGAATCTATGAGAGCCAAGATGAAGGGACTCAAAAAGGGTGTGGAAGCTGGAGGATCTACATCATCCGACCGAGATAGAGAGGCCAGGGTCGAGGCTCCCAAGCCACCTATATTCAAAGGCGTCTGTGACGCCCAAGAGGTGGAGAACATCTTATGATACTTGGAGAATTACTTCAAGTGTAGTTGGGTGAGGATCAATGAAAACATGATCAACACTGCCATGTTGTATCTTTCGGAGATGGCCATGCTATGGTGGAGACGTAAAAAGTCCAAGATAGGGAAGGGGTTATGCACCATCAACACTTGAGAACAATTTCGAGAAGATTTCAATAAGGCATTCTTCCCTAACAACGTCATCTATGAAGTTAAATACAAGTTTAGGGAATTGAAGCAAACATGTAGCATTCGGGCGTATATGAAGGAGTTCACCACCCTCATGGACGAAGTCATGTTGTTCCACTTCATGGATGGATTGCAAAATTAGGCCAAGACAGAGTTGGAGCGGCGACAAGTTAAGACAATCGATGAGGCCATCATACAAGCCGAAGCTTTGACCGACTTCAAGCATGACATGCATGACAAGGCAAAGGCGAAGGACACGAGGACTAGTAATGTAAAGGTGGGAGAGATCGTGGCCGAGGCCAGGAGCAACAAACACACCTTAAGTAGCACGACTCCTACAAGTCGGACGGCTAGTGGTTCGGGCGCCAGAATTACACAGAATGAAATGCGTAGACCACCAAAGGATATGGTTGCTACATATGCGGTGGACCGCATGGCTATGCCAGTTGCCCTGATATGAAGAACCTTGGTGCCATCCTACGCGAGCGGAATGAGAAGGACACACCAGAGCAAGGACAAGATGCGGGCACGATGCAACTAGGCATAGTGGGACTATGCGGGGGATATAGTCAAACAGACAGAGATGTTGGGAGATTATAGCACGCAATATGTAGACATCTTCATCAATGGACGACCAGCTTGTGCCATGGTAGACTCCGGGGCCGAAGCCAACATTATGACCAGGACGGCGGTAGCGAGGTTAGGGCTAAGTTACAATCCAAGCAACACCCACCTAAAAACTGTCAATGCACCACTGACTCCCGTGTACGGAGTCGCCCAAGGAGTGAGCATAACGTTAGGAAAGTGGCAAGGTAAGACCAACTTTACCGTAGCTTCTTTAGATATCTTTGACATCATTCTTGGGCAATAGTTCTTCCAAAGGTGCCATACGATGATCGATCCCTACCTCTAACAACTCATGGTCATGGAGTAGGAAGGCTCATGCATGGTACCTTTAGTCAAGGTACCAAAGAAGGAAGGACATGCCCAATTGTCGTCCATACAGATCGTGAAGGGCCTCAAGAAAGGGGAGTCGACGTTCATAGCCACCATTGCAAGTTCAGGAGAAGATAATGGCGCTAAGGATCTATTGCCACCGGTCATTGAGAAGGTTCTTGAAGACAACAAGAACGTGATGCCAGACGAGCTGCCGAAGACTCTACCTCCTAAACGCGAGGTAGATCACAAAATTGAGTTGGAGGTTGGATCCAAGCCACCTGCGCATGCACCCTATCGCATGGCTCCACCAGAGTTAGAGGAGTTAAGGAAACAACTGAAGGAACTCCTCGAGACTGGTCATATTCCCCCATTCAAATCACCTTATGGCACGCCGATTCTGTCCCGAAAAATGAAGGATGGGTCATTATGACTATGCATCGACTACCGGGCGCTTACCAATGTAACAATTAAGAATAAGTACCCTATCCCGCTTATTTCCAATTTGTTTGATAGGCTTGGACATGCCAAGTACTTAACCAAGGTAGATCTCCTGAAGGGCTACTACTAGGTGCGTATTGCGGAGGGCGATGAGCCAAAGATAGCGTGCGTGATGAGATACGGAGCCTACGAGTGGTTAGTGATGCCCTTCGGCTTAACCAATGCACCCGCCATCTTTTGCACGTTGATGAATAAGATTTTTCATCCCTATTTGGATCAGTTCGTGGTAGTATACTTGGATGACATAGTCATCAACGGTAACATCTTGGAGGAGCATGTGTAGCACTTGAAGAAGGTTTTCCAAGTCTTAAGGGAAAACCAACTATACATCAAGCGGGAGAAATGTGAGTTCGCTCAACACGAGGAACACTTCTTGGGCCATATAATCAGCCAGGGCAAACTACAAATGGACGAGGCTAAGATCCGGGCGATCCAAAAGTGGGAGGCGCCCACAAAGGTGACCGAGCTGAGATCTTTCCTTGGACTTGCGAACTACTATCGTAGGTTGATAAGTGGCTACTCCGCTAAAGTCGCTCCACTGACCGAATTATTGAAGAAGAAGAATAATCCGTGGTTTTAAAGCGAGGAGTGGAAAAAGGCGTTCGAGAGTCTCAAGGCCGAAGTGACAGAAGAGCCGGTCTTGACGTTTACCGACTTTTCAAAGACCTTTGAGGTACATACGAATGCCTTAGATTTCGCCATTGGGGGAGTCCTAATGCAAGATAGGCACCCAATAGCATTTGAGAGCCGCAAACTCAATGAGACCGAATGGCGCTACACGGTGCAGGAGAAAGAGATGACGGCCATTGTACATTGCCTACGCATGTGGAGACATTACTTACTAGCTCCAAGTTCATGGTCAAGACGGACAATGTGGCCACTAGCTACTTCCAGTCACAAAAGAAGATCGCCCTGAAGTAAGCTAGGTGACAAGATTTTCTAGCTGAATTTGACTACGTCTTGAAGTACAAGCCAGTAAGGGGCAATGTAGTGGCCAACACACTGAGTAGGAAGGCCGAGCTTGCTTCCATCACTACAGCCCATTGTGATATTCAAGATGCAATCAAGGATGGTATGCAACACTATCCGGAGGCCAAGAAGCTTGTGGAGTTAGCCGCCCAAGGCAAGACAAGGCGCTTTAGGGTGGAAGATGGCCTTTTGCTCACTTCTGGTCGGAGGGTCTATGTACCCAAGTTCGAGTCTATCAGGCGGCAAATTATTAAGGAAAGCCACAATACACCGTGGGCTGGGCATCCGGGGAAGCGACGTACGATGGCATTGATCGAGGCAATCTATTATTGGCCACGTATGGGGGAAGACATAGAGTGCTATGTGCAAACATATTATTTGGTGTGCCAGCAGACAAGGTGGAACAAAGGCAATCAGGAGGGCTACTTGAGCCACTACTGATTTCACGTATCAGGTATACTTCTTCCAATTCTAAGTGCCAACGATAGTTAGTCAATAATATAACACAACTACGTGAGTTGGGGTCGAATCCCACATGGAGTGGTACGTGTTTGAGAATCAAGAGCCAAGTACGAATATGTTCAAGTCAATCATAGGTAAAGACATTTACGAATAGAAGCATAGTTCAAATTAAAGGTGACACAAGTGTCAAATAACAGGGTTTTTTTTATTGTAATTATCAACTATAGGGGTTCTTGGGATGTGCTTGGATTATAGGCTAAGGTAGAGAAATGGGTAATTGCAACTAATAGTAAATAGTTGTAAATTAGTGATTAAGCTATACTTTAGTGAGGATAAATTTTCTCTCGAACA
Organism: Solanum tuberosum; assembly: GCF_000226075.1. Classification (NCBI taxonomy): domain Eukaryota; kingdom Viridiplantae; phylum Streptophyta; class Magnoliopsida; order Solanales; family Solanaceae; genus Solanum; species Solanum tuberosum. Next base: position 196,574 of record NW_006239527.1, on the reverse strand, counting down.
ATTTACCCATAATCGTATTGGTTTCTCTCAAACACCAATAAGCAGCAATTAAGAATAGCCTACGCTTTAGCCATTCACTCTCTCGAGCTGAATGTGTGGAAAAGGGTTTAGGATTCACTCTCTTGAGATGAACCCATGACAACCCAATACCCATAGACCATCAAATCAGTAATCTTGGTTTTAAAACCTCTCTCTCGAGCAAGCCAAAAACACGAAGGTAGAGTTGCATTGCACTACAACCCTTAAATTAGACCACAATTACTGAATGAAATCACTTTTAAACAACATTTAACTATCAAATTAACAATACCTAGCAGCTAAATCAACCTATAATCGCAATATCACACCCTAAGAATTGGGGTTTTAGCTAGACATCATAAAAATATAGAAATCGTTACCAAATTGTGTTTCCAAAAACTGGGTACGATTAATTATCTTTACAAAGGTCCAAATTGAAGAATCTTCAATACCCACTTTCAATTTCTCAAAAATGGAAATCTTCAAAGCTAAGGAAAATATTGTCTCAATACTCTCAGTTCTAAACTCTCCAATTCAAAACTGATAATTATGATTCTATATTCAAAACTCCCTCAAAAACTAAGAATTAAAAAATGTATTTATAGTCGCCAAAAAATTGTGCTGCAAAGGACCAGTCGGTGTAATAAGTCAAGATCGCCGATCCACTTGGTGATTTGCCCTTTGGTCAATTCCATCACCTTTTTGCTTTGGCCTTCTGCATCTTCAAGTTCTGTAACTTTAGGGGATCTAGTACCGTATCGCGGAACCGTTCGGCGACACGCCGACTGCTCCTTTCCATCGCCGACTTGATTTTCTCGTTCAGGGCTTGGCACACTGGAACATTAGGCAAGATCATGGCCATTCGGTGACTCGCCCAATGGGTTAGGCAATCATCAGGCCTTTTTTCTTTGTTCTTTCAGTTTCTTTGTTCCTTTTTGCTTATTAGTGTCCGTGCTTTGTTCCTCAATCCAAATACCTGAAAAGTCAAGGATTTACATCAGTTATTGGTGCAAAATATGCATTTGAGAACACTAACTCTATTAAAATAATGCCTTAAAAGAGTCCAATTCTTGGACTCATCAACACCCCAACTTAAACTTTTGCTTGTCCTCAAGTAAAATTCAAGTACATCAGCTCAAAAAGGATGTCTCAAATAGTGCTATATATATCTCAACCATGAATGCACAGAAAAATACTCAATTTACTCATGCTAGGATCAATTGCGCACTCAAAGATTCAAGTTGTGATTCACCATTACCAAAGATTTTCAAGCTCACACTACTTGCTTCAAATGCAAGTTCAAGTTCAACAAAGGTGTTCAAATGCCCTCACACAAAGAATGATTCCAAATCCACACACAATGGTTCAATAATTTAAAGTTTCAGAATCAAATGCAACACTTACACTAAAAAAAAGATGAATACGATGCATGATTTCACCCATAGATTTGCCCTTATTTTCCAGCCAACAATTGTTTCAGCTTACTCAAGATAAAAAAGGTCTTTTCAAGGCTTGTAACGGGGCTGAGTTTAAAGGTATAGCCATTTAGGCTCAATGGCTGTAATCCTCATGAAATGTGGTGTGAACAACACTTTCTTTCCTTTTCTTCATCATTCTCATTTATGCTCACAGGTCACCCCATTATTCACTTTCCATGGAATGCCGAACACCCCATTTTCATTGCACTTTCACAAACTTTATTTCAAACTTTTTTTTTTCTCTCTTTTTTTATATGGAGGGATTCCATCTTTCTAAAAACCATGGATCACGGGGGATTCTTTTGCATTTCTTGATTTACCTTCTCTTTTCACCACACCCCCAACTTCGACTTTTGGCTTGAGTTGGCTATTCACACAAACCGCAAATCATGAAGATTATGGGTAATGGATCAAGAAAGGTCACAATTTCATCAAGTTCTTTTAAGAAAAGGGTAAGGCTCAAAAGGTGTTCAAGCGAAGTTCACACACTCATAAGGTAGGCCACAAAAAGAGGTATAATGTCAAAGTGTTTCACACTCTTCAAAGTTGCCTAAGATCATATTAAGAGATTGCATCACTTAGTCAACCGGACCAACGGGGCAAATTCTAGGTGTCATCACACATGGTTCACGGTAAGCTCATCACACACAAGGCATTGACACCAATGACAAACAAGACTCCACATTTTTGCTAGTGTGCAAAGTTCATCATAAGAGACTCAATTTGATACTTGGCTAGTCACAACGAGATGAAAAAAGTTCACATATTATCTATGCAACTTCATTTGGCCTCATCCTAGTTGCACATTCATTTTTGTTCGATTATGAGCACTATTCAAGTCATCGGTATTGATCAAGATCGATACTCAAATTTGCTAGAGAACAGTCATATTTAAACACAAACAAGAGGTGGCACAAATTTTTCGGATGGGTCCAAAATCATTTACAATTAAAACAAGGAGCCACAAGCTCAATCATCCACAAAAACAGTATCAATACAGTTATAGCTTAAAAACCCAAATATATAGACATAACAATAGTCACAAAAGGTGGGCCTCACCCCACTACAAATAAAAACCATTTGTCCTCAAATGCAAGCAAAATAATATCCAAAAGTCAAAAAGTAAGATAGAGAGGGAGGTGAAGGAAATCCTGGCTATGTAGTCGCTCTGTCTTTTTAGGCATTAGTGCCCGGTTTAGTGCTCTGAACTTGGGCATCAGTGCCCAGAGTCACATAAGAAGTACCAACTCCACTGGGCCTACCCTTGGCGGTGTCTCTCAAAGATGTTTGGCGCGCAGTCTCGTATATGGCATCCTCTATATCATCCAGATCATCATAAACCTCATCATCATGCACCTCTATCTGCTCTTCATCGGTCTCTGCCTCTAAGTCATCAACTGTTGTGCCATCCCTATGTACATCTCCGATGGTAGCCGTAGGAATCTCAGAAGTCTCTGGGGCATCAACATCATCGGCGGCCTCCAGTAGTGAAGTGAAGTCAGTAGACTTTAGATAGTCCACATCCTTCCTCAGATCAGCCACTTCAGCTCTCAAAGTCGTCACCTCAGAAGACTCCCCCTGATTACTCTCATAAGCTGTGACTCTCACGGTCAACTCATCAACAGAAGTCTGGAGGGGTGTAAGTACAACAAAGATGGCATTTTCGATCATCCAAATAATGGATCTCTCAAGTTGGGTCGCTCTCACATCAGTTAAATGGGCCAAGTGCCCCATCTTCAAGATAATGGCCTGAGTGATCTTGGCAGGTTGGGAGGTGGAAGCACCTGGGGCATGTGAAGAAGAGGAAGGGGTAGATGTACCTGAAAGCTCGGAGGCTGGAGTAGGCAAAGATGCTTCTGCAGGTATCGAATCAATATCCACCTCCGGGGATGTGTCTACCGGAGCTGCCCTCCTCCTGTTAGCCTCCTCTCGAGTGTACTTGGCCTCAATGCGCCGAATGTCAATAGAGGAAGACAGGGTAACCTCAACATCTCTCATATCATCCTCGAGGACTCCCGCATGCCATCACAACTCCGTGATCAAGACTGGGAATGAAAGTGAGGTCTGCCTCTGCTTGGCCTTCATGACCATATCTTGCTCAATAATAAGCCCCATATCGATGCTCTTCCTAGAAATAATCGACCCAAGACAGGCTGCCTTAGGGTGACGAAGAACAGACTCATTCTGGGAAGGCATAATAGAGTTGTTGATGAATCCAAACCAATAACATGTAGCTACACTCAAGTCCCTTGTCTCAATCGGGACTTTTGCCTCTATCCATCTCAGGATGGTGTTTGAGATGAGGGGCACCAACTACCCCTTGAGCTCATCTAATGAAGCTGTGGTAGTAGTCAGGTTGGGGTAGTCAAAGTCATACCCCCTGTCAAGTACGGTGTTGATGTACTCGCTATTGCATCCAACTTCCTTACCCCAGATTACAACCAACTTGACCGGTCTGAACTCGCTGGCCTTCTTCTTGCTCTTTGGAACTAAGTCACCATACGTTGTATAGAACTCCCGGACCCATGAAGGAATATAACGGCCTCGGGGCCGGGTGAACTGCTTAAACTGGTGGAAGTGGAGGGTGTCCCTCACATCGAAGTACTTGCCCTCAAGGCCTTCTGTAGACAACAACTTCTCCTCGAGGATAGTTCTCAATCCATCACCTTTCAACCCATTGAGAAGGCTTGGGAGGAGGGAAAACTGGTGGCACGGGAGCCACAAGAGGTGCCAGAGCTGGCGCTGAATCTGCCGAAGTGGAAACTGAAGGGACTCTAGGTGAGTCAGGTGAGAACTAGCATGAATCTCAGCCTGTCGGGACTGTAAGGGCTGGTCATCCTCAGGCTTAGATAAAGGAGCCTCGAAGTCAGCGCCCACTCTTTCAATCGTGGGCCTCTTGCCTCTACTCTAACCTCCAGTTGGAGGCTCTTGCCTTTCCCTATTGGAAGGATTTGATCCCCCTTCATTGATTGTGATTCCCCGTGCTTTTTTTCGGGGTGACATGTCGATGTTTGTCCTTACCATGTCTGCAAAACATCGGGAAAAAGTTAAAATCAATTCAATCAAAAACTTAGAAAAATAGTTGCAGACAGACTCGCCGAATCTCTTTGGCGAGACAGATCGGGCTCGCAGAAAGTATTGGCTCCAAATATCTCAGAAAATATTGGCATGTCAGCAATAGATGGGCCGTTCGGCGAATCGCCGATAGCTTTCGGCTAGCAAGGATTACCCCGCCGAAAGTTACAATGCAATATAGGGTCAGGGGTGCAGACAAAGGGTGATTAAGAAAGATTTTCGGTGAGTCGCGGAGTGCATTTGACGACCTCAGGCTTCTCGCCAAAACTTACATAACCAAACATCACTTATAGCATGAAATTAAAGGCGATATGGGGAATTTTGGTGAACCACCGAGTGGTTCGACGAGCTCGACCCAGCTCACCAAATAACCCAACATGCTTACTTTCAACCCAACTTCACAAATTCAACCTCGCAACCCCTCGAAAGCAAAATCAAAACATGCACTTATCAAATTAGACTAAGACACATTACTCCTATGCCCCCGGGATACTCAAACATCTCCCGATTTGGCCCAAATTTGGCCATTTGATGACTTTTGCCCTTAAGAATGACGTCACCCGCTCTTTCATTGGGCAAAAAACGTCATTTGGCACAAATTTCAGGTTACTTAGACTTCACCCGACTAGACCCAACAACATGCAAGTACATCCCCACAATTTTAAACCATTTTTAAGGCACAAAATCACTGGAATTTACCAATATAGGCATTACGGGCAAAAATTATCGAATTAACACAGGCACACAAATGCAATTACGATCATAGAGGCCCAACACACATCACTAAGATAAAATCATTGCAAATGAGTATAATTTGCTAAAAATAAACTCGGGGTTCGGAAAACCAACCTTAGATGCCGATTAATCAAGATTTGAAAAGCTAGGCGACAAAAAAATCCACTCCGAACACAAGTCCGACGACTAAAACACTCTAAAATGAAAAAAATACGGGAAATATCATGTGGGTGTGAGTTTGGAAAGTTTAAAAGTGAGGGAAAGTGAAAGAGTTTGAAAGTTTAAACCTTTGGCCTTTAAAAATCGTCCAGTTCTTTCCCATTCGGCGACATTAGTTTTACTCGCCGACGCACTCGGCGACACGCCGAGTGGGCACTTACTTCGTCGAGTTTTACAGGACCTCCAGTTATTTTTGGGAGTCCAAACGGCGGTCTATGTCGGGATCGCCGACCAAGTCTGCGATTCGCCAATCTGTTCTTGGGCTCGCTGAGTTTTACAGACTCAGACCCTAGCATTTCCGGAGTCCAACGGCGGTCTAAGTCGGGTTCGTTGACCACTTTGGCGAGTCGCCGACTGGACTTTTAGCTCGCTAACCTGCATTTTTCAAAGACATTCTACACTTCAACCTGCAAAATCAACACACGATTATTTCTTAAACAAAACGAAAGAATTAAAACCTTGGGTTGCCTCCTAAGAAGCGCCTTAGTTAATGTCGTGGCCCGACGCAAGTCCCCACTTAAGTTCCAGTAGTGGGGTTTGCCTTATCTTCATAAGGCTGCCCCTCTTCTGGATCTGGGTAGAGATGAGACAACACTTGGTCCATTTGGGACCCTAGTAGCTGAATGAGCATGGAATGAGAGGTTGTCATCTGGTTTAGCATTAAGACATTCTCTCTTATCTCTTCCAACACTCTATCATGCTCTTCGACTTTGTGTAGGATAAGTAAGAGGACCTCTTCAATTCGTCCACCCTCTTACTTCTCCATTTTTCGACGCTCGTGAGGGGGAACGTACCTGTCCTTCTTTTTTTACACTACCTCCAAGTCCATGACTTTCTTGGCCAAGACATCCAGCTAAGTCAACAATTTGGCCAATTGTTGGTCTTTTTCTTCCTCCTTGTTGGTCTTGGCCATGTGATCAATGAGGTGGGTAGCTTTTGCATAAGGTAGCTGGATGAGACTACCTGGAGAGATTTGGTCAGCCACTATTCTATTTTCGGGGTCAAGACCCTTGTAGAAACATTCCAGAAGCATCTTCTCTGGAATTCCATGAGTTGGGCATTGTTGCAATAAAGTCTTAAACCTTTGCCACAACTCATAAATGGCTTCACCCTCCAATTGCTTGAAATTTAGAATGTTATCCCTAAAACTCATCAATCTCAAAGGGGGGTGATCTATTGGATTACTGCTGCTACCAAATATGCTCCAATTCTCTACTCAAAACAGCAACACACAAACCAAAACTAAAAATTAAGTAAGTTCAGCTATGACTAACAAGAACAAAATTCAACTTAACTAAAGATTCTCAACCAATACCACTCCCCGGCAACGGCGCCATTTTGATTTCACGTATCAGGACACTTCTTCCAATTCTAAGTGCCAACGATCGTTAGTCAGTAATATAACCCTGTTTTATTTAAAAATATTATTTAGACTTGTTTAGATTCGCCACTTAATTTTTTAAGAAAAATCAAGAAAACTACTGTTTTCAAAAGACTAAAACAGTAAATCTATTGAAAACTATTGAGGGGGTTCGAGGTTCCTATTAATATTCTAGGAAGGTTTTTAAAGCACCTAGAATATCCGCTAATGCGGTTATCCGACAACTAATTTATTTGGCTAAAATAATTTTAACTTAGCTTGACTTGCAAAATTGAACTAATTTGTTAGTTATGACCATTTTAAGGGAGAAAAAGCGAAATGTTGAAATATCATCTAAGCAAAATATTTTGTAAACTCATTCTTTAAGTTTTGTTAAGAGATGACCGACTTAGTTAAATTGTTAAATCAAAAGGAACGTATCTCGGGGATTTGAATTGTTGTCCTTAAGATTATGGCAAATATTAGCAAGTAAGAGAGCATAATAAAATAAAGAGGGAGAGAGATTTGGGCCCAAATCTGGTTTTCCTGTCCGCCTGGACCAGTATTTGGGCCTATTTCATTTTAGGCCTTTGGCCCAATTCTTTCACCTGTCCTAGATTCTAACAAGATAATAACAAAAGTAACGAGGGCTTATGCCCAAAAATAACAAGAATACAATTTCTGAAACTAAGAGTGGGCCTTTGGTCCAATCTTTTCGAATTCCCGATCTGCTTCATACTCTATCAACTTGGGGACCTGTTCGTCAATTTTTAGGACTGGCCGACTCGATGAAGGCGGAATTTAAGCCTTTATGGCTCTCCGAAATGCGAAGGGTATAGACCCAAATGGAGTTCATAGTGAACTCGAACAGATTTCACATGCAAACACAAAATGAAAATTAGTAAGTAAGAATCAAACAAAACATAATTTATATGCCACCATATTCTAAGATTCACGTAGTACCATATTCTAATAATTAGCTACTACCATATTTTAATATTTACATACCACCATATTTTAATATTTATTATACTCCCATATTCTGAAAAAATTATATACTACCGTACTTTGTTATTTTATTATACTACCATATTCTAAATTTATATACTATCGTATTCTAAGATTTACATACTACCATATTTTAATATTTATTATACTCCCATATTCTGAAAAAATTATATACTACCGTACTTTGTTATTTTATTATACTACCATATTCTAAATTTATATACTATCGTATTCTAAGATTTACATACTACCATATTTTAATATTTATTATACTCCCATATTCTAAAATTAGCACAATAAAAGATAATGTATATCACCGAGGGCCTTAAATCCCTACACGTGATTTCTAATGACCCTTTACAACTGAAACCGTAATCTAAGATAAACAAATACTAAACCGGCAATAGGTGATTAATACTTCATCTTAAGACTTTCAATTAAAATAAATAAGCTATGACCCCTTAGTGAACTGCTCTTGAATAATCCATTCAATACCAACAAAATCAACAGTAAGAAATAAGGGGGATAGTGAAGGTACTCTAGTAAATGAACGGCGATAAAGCAGATGGGTCAAAGGAAAACCCTCACGGCATGAATCAGTGTTACCGAAAAAATTAAAATCCTAGAAATAGTCCATGGTAACCAAAATACTCAACTTATGATAAAGTGATACGCCTAACCATACTTTCCTCCTTAACAGCAAGCTCTGAATAAAAACAGAGAAAGAGGCCTGTCCTATTTTTGTATGTTTGAGAAAAAGAGAAACAGTCTATGTGATAGTAGAATGGAGTTTAAAGCTTTGTACATGCACAAATCAACCAAACAATATTAACATATCAAGACTAGACTCTGCAGACATGAATAAAAGACAAACTTTCATATTTTTCTGCAACCTTGAGTAAGGGAATGAGGGCAAGAACATTCACACTGCAACACTTGGAGACAAACCAAGAAGATAACATGACCAGACAACAGAAACTAAAAGAAAATAGTTTTTCGCCTCCATGTCACTTCCATATTGACCAGTTGTTAAGATTCCATAACACTCATAAGTGAAACAACAACAAATACAAGAAATAAATTTATGCTTCAAACTACTAAGACACATTTAACTCGAAACCAACAGTCCATCACTAAGCATCGGCAATAAACCCAAAGGATAAAAGAGAATTCACTAAAAAGGGAAAAAGAATCAACAGGGAGCTTCATTCTCCACAGAAACGTCAAACTAAAATAAAGCGAACGAAGATAAAATGTACCTTTATGGGGGCAGCGAACTGAGCAAAACGATCTGGAAGCAACGAGCTTCCACCACCAAATCGAGATTCCCACGGATTCGAGTAAATGAGCGAGAACGTGAGCAAATATCGAAACTCTTCCTTCTCTGTTTCGACTGTACCCCTTATATATTCTCTATAGTTATTCTTCGTTTTTTAGACCCCTTAGTGAACTGCTCTCTTCCTAAATAAATTGCCGCCGACTCTATATTTTTTTCCTCAATCCCCCCGAGACAAATGAATAGAAGATGTTCATATAAAGGGAAAATTAGGGTAGATTTTGGGGGGAATTCGGGTGAAAATTTGGGATCAATTTTAAATTCAAAATTCGAATCCTTTCATCAATTTAGGGAGACATCCTTTCTCTAAAAAAAAAATGCCTCATTCCGGAAGAGGAAAGGAGTAGGACGCGTGCCTGCTGCAAGCTGAAAGTGACGGGAAGGAGAAAACAAAAATTGCGGAGTACTGTAGGCACCTAAGTCGCTGCACTATTTGTGAACGTTCTGGGAGCTGCTGCGGATTGTTGGGTTCTTTTTAGAATAGAAGAATGGGCCGGGTTGGGTCATAATTTGGTGGGCTGCTCAAATAATGAATTGGGTCGGTGGGAATGTTGTTGGAAAAGGAAGTGGATCGGCTGGGAGGGAATTGGAAAAGGGAATTTGAGGAATGGGAATGGGTTACATATGGATAGTGGGCTGTTGTAGTTTATTGTTGGGAACTGGTTGGGCTGGAAATTGGAGAAAGAAAAGGCTGCTGGAAAATGCCTTTTTGGTTGATTAAATGGCCCAATCTTTGGGTCTAAAGGATTGACAATCAAGCTAAATGGTTGGCCGTAATTGCAATTGAAATTATAACTGATGAAGGTTATAACTTAGCCGAATTGAAATTAGTTGGTGAATTCGGCCAAAGTTAAATAAGATGAATTAATACTAATTAATTAATGAGCTTCTTAACCTTAACGAAATAAAATAATTAACTTAATTTTAAACTAATGATTCAAAATTACAACCATAATTTAAACTAAACTAATTTAACAAAGACTTACTAAAAATTAAAAATCTATTTGAGAGGATTTTCAAATATTTAAGAAACACTAATTATACATATAACTATAAAATACTATAAAATCGACTAGACTTACTTAAAGTAACCTCGATAAATATTTGAATTTTATAAAACTAATTATTCTAAATCGTTTGAAAATTGAGAAGCTCGTGAATTAATTCTTATCGGGGTGGGTCAAAATTGGGTGTCAACAACTGTCCCTCATTTTACTTGGATTGATGCAAGAAATTTGAGGAAAATGAAATTGACTAATCCAATTTTGACCGACCACATCTTCATTTTTGGGAAAAGGGAATTGGTACAGACTTTAGGAATTATGGCCGAACCCCAAAAAATGGGTTTCCTACATATCTCAGGCTATGTGAGAATTCAGGCCACTTGTAGTTCGATAAGCTTGATTTAACACACGATTTTGAAAGAATTCAAAAGTCATCCCGGCATCGAATTATGAATAAGTCAGAATGCTCTGGAATAAGATTTAAGAGTGAATGTTGGAATACAGTCGAGTTTCAAAATCGATTCTGCCTACATATCCCTCAACTCATGGAATCAGGCTGTTCGTAGTTCGACTCAATTGGTTGAAAAAGAAATCTATTATGCTAGATCACCTTCAGTTCTGGAGTAGTGGCAAATAAGTCGAGTATGGAAAGGAGGCTTGCAACCTCTTAGTCATGAATGTGGTGCACTTCACACCCATAATTAAGAACTTACACGGACATAATTTCCAAAGCTCTTGACCCATTGTCACTCTGATTGGAAAGTTTCTTTCGGTGAACCAAAAATCTTCCGGATGCAAAGTTGGAACTGATAAATCTAAGAAAAACCCACATGCCTTCTGATAGGGGTGTGGTTTGATTGTGGTGGAAGTCGCTTCTCTGCTCGTGTCCTAAGAGTTTGGCACTCTTCTTTGGACTATGTCCCAGTTCGCTGCTAAGAAAAAGTTCCACGTTGTGCTGCATCCTTTTTGATGTCGTCCGCACCTGTGGTTTTTTTTTTTTTTTTGGAGATTCATCCTTTCGGATACTCTCGACAAAGGTTGAGATAAACCTCATTAGCATAAAAATGCAATTCAAATGGAGGGATAGTGTCTTTTACCATGTTGACACTTAATTGCTCTCCTTGAACATTTGACGTCGACTCCATCGGGTTTGACGTAAAGCAAATAAAGCTTATAGATTATATTTGCAATATAGTCTTCAGTGTACTCTTTCTTTGATGTCAAAGTAATAAAATAGGCTGATGTAATATGTTGATAGTTCTTTTGATGTCGTTTTTGCAAAGAAAAATGATGCAGTCGATGTTGATCTTCTTGTGATGGGTAAATCTTTTTCTTGTGATGCATAACTCATTTCTCTTGCGATGTATGAATCTCTTTTCGCGATGCATGAATCTTCTCTTGTAACGCATGAATCCTTTTCCCGCGATGCATTGCAATGCATGACTTTTTCGCGATGCATGAATCTTCTCTTGTAACGCATGAATCCTTTTCCCGCGATGCATTGCAATGCATGACTTTTTCGCGATGCATGACTTCTTTTCCACGATGCATGACTTCTTTTCCGCGATGCATGATTTCTTTCTCTTGCTATGCATGAGTTCTTCTCTCTTGCAATGCATGGATTTCTTTTCTCGCGATGCATGAATTTTTTTCCCGTGATGCATGAATCTTTTTCCCGCGATGCATGAATCTTTTCCGCAATGCATGAATCTTTCCCGCTAGTGCTATGACTTCTTTCTCTTGCTATGCATGGTCTTCTTCTTGCTATGCATGATTTCTTTCTCTTGCTATGCAGGAGTCTTTTCTCTTGCTATGCATGAAGCTTTTCTCGCGATGCATGATTTCTTTTGATGATGCCTCCCTGATGCCAAATGAAGATAATGCTTCACCGAGCAACATATGTGATCTTCTGGGTATCTTTTGGGATGGCGGTATCGTCTGAATCGATAATATAATAAACATGACCCTCGGAGTAGTGGTATCATCTCATTTGACAATACGATATAAATGACTCTCCGGGTAGTGGTATCGTCTCATTCGACAATACAAATAAAAATGACCCTCGGAGTAGTGGTATCATCTCATTTGACAATACGATATAAATGACTCTCCGGGTAGTGGTATCGTCTCATTCGACAATACAAATAAAAATGACCCTCGGAGTAGTGGTATCATCTCATTTGACAATACGATATAAATGACTCTCCGGGTAGTGGTATCGTCTCATTCGACAATACGATATAAATAACCTTCAGGGTAGGAATATTACCATATTTGATAATATAATGCAAATAAATATCTTCCCGGTATCTTTAGTTGCAGGGAAATAATAATATTGCTCTCTTCGTGGTTTTCATTTGTCCCATCTCTGAACATAGTTGCACGTTCATTATGGACTTCGCCTTGTTGGGAATTGAATGAAATAATGTTATTCATATTCCAAAATCTTTGATATAAGCAGCATAAAATATTTCCTGCATCCACAGAAAAATTGTCAATTTTGGGGAGCTCTTTGCCCCTTTGACTTCTCCATATTCATTAAATGGTGGAACATGTTGTTCTTGAGGCAAGCTTATAGACCTGCGTCCACAGAAAAGTTGTTAGTTTTTTTTTAAAAAAAATGAATTGATCTGTGTCGATCTCTTCAGTTGTCTGCTCCTTGTCTTGCTATCTTCGGTTGATTTCTCCGATCTCCCACTTCTTGATAGATAAGACAAAACACCTTTTATGCAAATATAATTGAAACATGAAGGAAAAGTTTCTAAGGAAAATGGATTTTCAAAAGTAGTGTTTGGAAAAGTCACTGCCAAGTGTCATGTCACGTCAAGTTTAATGAACGTCATTCGGAGTTGGTGTTTTGAGATCTGTCTGATCACTTGTTGGGAAGTATTCAAAGCTGTTCCAAACTGCCGATGAGCTTGTTGAAATTTTGAGGATGGCCTCAAAATTTTTGTCCCAGTTAACTGTCTTGGCTTATCCTTAACCGTTGGCGAGTGAATCACGGAGTTTTTGAGATCCTCTCAAAAATTTTGTCCCAATTGCTAATCTCAAAGTACCTTCAGTCTTGACTTTGTTGGAGAGGTAAAAAATTTCTGTCCCAGTTAACTGGCTTGGTGTAGCTTGAACTGTTGATGAGCAAATTACAGAATTTTTGAGATCTTCTTAAAAATTCTGTCCCAGTTGCAAATCTCAAAGTAACTTCAGTCTTGACTTTGTTGGAAAATATCTTCTTCTCGAGAATTTTTGAGTCCATCTCAAAAAAATTGTCCTAGTTTTTATTGCAAAGAAAGAATAGAAATCTTACGGGAAATATGACCGAGCTCTTGTGGCGCCTATGTATCCCGTTGAGGCAGGAATCAGGTCAAACATAGTTCCCCCTCTCGAGGACTAACAGAATAAGAAAATTACAAAGAAATAAACCGAGGCCGATATAGGCCGCTTACGTATCTCATTCTTGAGAATTCAGGTCAGACGTAGTTCATTACATAGGGATAGATTCTAAACAATGCAATTACAAGAAAATAGAACGATCACAAGGAAATAACAGAAAATACAAACTAAAGCTTCACACATAGTATCTATTGACGGCATCTGAGTTGATCGGTTTTGGCCATTCGGTGCCATCCATCTCCGACAGTACTAAGGCACCTCCAGATAACACTTTACGAACCATGTAGGGTCCTTGCCAATTTGGTGCAAATTTCCCTTTGTACTCATCCTGATGAGGAAAAATGCGTTTGAGAACCAACTGGCCGATTTCAAATATCCTGGCTCTTACTTTCTTGTGGAAAGCACGAATCATTCTCTGTCGATACAGTTGTCCATGACAAACGGCAACCATTCTTTTCTCATCGATTAATGTTAACTGA
>NW_006239527.1:181274-181921 GCF_000226075.1 Solanum tuberosum | reverse complement strand
CCGTTAGAGGCGGCTGGCTCTATTGGACCAATGACATCCATGCCCCAAGCTACAAATGGCCAAGGTGAACTCATAGCATTGAGTTCATGGGGTGGCACTTGGATCAAATCTCCGTGCACTTGACATTTATGACACTTCTGCACGAACTTGCAACAATCATGCTCCATAGTATCCAAAAATAACCGGCTCGGAGGATCTTTCTTGCCAAAGTGAGTCCATTCATATGAGTACCACAAACCCCGGCATGTATCTGGTCCAGAAGCTTTGCAGCTTCATTGGCATCAACGCATCTAAGAAGACCTAAATCTGGAGTCCTCCTGTAAAGGATTTCCCCACTTGCAAAGAAATTGAGGGTCATGCGGCGTATCGACTTCTTCTGGTTGGACGTTGCATTCTCAGGATAAGTCCCGTCCTCTAAATACTTCTTGATGTCAAAATACCAAGGCAAACCATCTGGTTCCACTTCGACGTGCGAACAATGAACAGGCTGTTCTTTTAACTCTATATCCACTGGATCAATATAACTTGTATCCGGATGTTTAATCATTGATGCGATGGTGGCAAGAGCATCGGCCAACTCATTCTGTGTCCTGGGAGTGTGCCTGAATTCAATCTTGCGAAATCTCTTGCACAACTTCTGTATATAC
>NW_006239527.1:178947-180587 GCF_000226075.1 Solanum tuberosum | reverse complement strand
CGAAGGACCTTCCTCGACAAAGTGAGTCCATTCATATGAGTACCACAAACTCCGGCATGTATCTGTTCCAGAAGCTTTGCAGCTTCATTAGCATCAACGCATCTGAGAAGACCTAAATCTGGAGTCCTCCTGTAAAGGATTTCCCCACTTGCAAAGAAATTGAGGGCCATACGACGTATCGACTTCTTCTGGTTAAACGTTGCCTTCTCAAGATAAGTCTCGTCCTCTAAATACTCCTTGATGTCAAAATACCAAGGCATACCATCTGGTTCCGCTTCAACATGCGAACAATGGACAGGCTGCTCTTTTACCTTTATATCCACTGGATCAATATAACTTGTATCCGGATGCTTAATCATTGATGCGATGGTGGCAAGAGCATCGGCCAACTCATTCTGTGACCTGGGAGTGTGTCTGAACTCAATCTTGCGGAATCTTTTGCACAACTTCTGTATATACTGCACATACGGTATGATCTTTGGATTCTTCACAGCCCATTCACCTTGAACTTGATGAATTAGTAGATCTGAATCTCCAATAACCAACAGCTCATGAACGTTCATATCAATTGCCATCTTCAGACCGAGGATGCAAGCTTCATACTCAGCCATGTTGTTTGTGCAATTAAATCGGAGTTTAGCCGCCATAGGATAGTGCTGACCGGTTTCTGACACTAAGACCGCTCCGATTCCTTTCCCTTGATGATTCGCCGCTCCATCAAAGAACACTCTCCACCCAGGGTACGCTTTAGAAATATTCTCACCAACAAACGAAACTTCCTCATCGGGAAAATAAGTCTTGAGCGGTTCATACTCTTCATCAACTGGATTCTCTGCAAGATGATCAGCTAAGGCTTGCGCCTTTATCGCCTTCTGAGTCACATACACAATGTCGAACTCACTCGAAAGCATTTGCCATTTAGCCAACTTCCCGGTCGGCATTGCTTTCTGGAAAATATACTTCAACGGGTCCATCCTGGAAATAAGGTATGTGGTATACGAAGACAAATAATGTCTCAACTTTTGAGCGATCCAAGTCAAAACACAACATGTTCTCTCCAAAAGAGTGTAACGAGCCTCATATAGAGTGAACTTTTTGCTCAAGTAATAAATGGCTCACTCTTTCTTCCCTGTTTCATCATGTTGGCCAAGCACACATTCTAATGCATTATCTGAGACCGACAAATATAGCAATAACGGACTCCCTTCTCGTGGAGGGACCAACACCGGTGGATTGGACAAATAGTTCTTGATAGCATCAAAAGCAGTCTGACATTCTCCGGTCCACTTGGTCGAGGCACATTTTTTCAATAACTTAAAGATGGGCTCACACACCACGGTGGATTGAGCTATAAACCGGCTAATGTAGTTCAACCTGCCCAAAAAACTCATCACCTCTTTCTTGGTCTTCGGAGGAGGTAATTCTTGGATCGCCTTGATCTTGGAAGGGTCAAGCGCAATGCCCCTCCTGCTGACTATAAATCCCAACAACTTTCCAACTGGCACTCCAAAAGCACATTTGGCGGGATTTAACTTCAAATTGTATTGACGCAAGCGATCAAAGAATTTCCTCAAGTGAGTCAAATGATCTGAGCTCTCGCGGGACTTGATTATGACATCATCCACATACACCTCGATCTC
>NW_006239527.1:176720-178154 GCF_000226075.1 Solanum tuberosum | reverse complement strand
CCAGTTCTGCAATCGCTCCTCAGGTTCTGCATCACGGATGCCTGATGTTCCAGCCTCTTCTTCGATGACCGCATCAATCTCCTCAAAAAGGCCACAGATTCCTTCCCCGAGACCACCATCGTTGACATTTTCTCGTACCGGAAATGACTGGTACAGATGAGGAATTGGCCTGGCCAATGCTTGATCAATATTCTTGTTCTTCATCTCTGCTTCATCAGCATCCGTGGGGACATACCCTAAACCAAACTTTGCTCCTTTGGTGGGAATTTGGATAGGCTCGACGATTCCTTGAAAGTGCTTCCCCAATCCGAAACCTGGTTCGAAACCACTCTGGAGCATAATAGTAGCAATCATCTTATACACGGAGGGCATAGGAGGTTGCGAAGCTAAATCATCACCGGTGGCATTTACTAGCTCCACTGTGTAGAAATCAGAACCTCGAGAAACCTCGTGAACGATCGGCGCATACCCATCGGAGTGACTCCCTTCACCATGAACGACCAATTCCTGGTCCTTCCAAACAAACTTCATTAGTTGGTGAAGGGTAGACGGCACAGCCCCAGCCATATGAATGAGCGGTCTTCCCAGAAGCAGGTTGTAACTGGTGTTGATATCCAACACCTGGAACTCGACGTTGAATTCCGCAGGACCTACCTGAATATCCAAGTTCACCGCCCCTATCGTGTCTCTCTGTACTCCATCGAAGGCTCTCACATTGACTTGGTTTTGTTGAACCTTTCCCAAGTCGAATTTCAGCTGCTTGAGAGTCGAAAGAGGACATATGTTGAGATCGGACCCATCGTCGACCAAAACACGGTTTATAACTTTGTCCCGACATTTGATGGTGACGTGTAGAGCTTTGTTATGCATAATCCTTTCAAAGGGCAGCTCTTCGTCGCAAAAGCTGATTCGATGTCCCCGGATGATCTGATTTATCATGGCTGCTAAATTGTCACTATTAGTACCCACCGGCACATAAGTATCATCCAAAGCCCTCATCAGAGCTTGCCTATGCAGTTGTGAACTCATCAACAGAGCCCATACGAAAATCTGAGCTGGTGTCTTCTCCAAATGCTTCACAATTGAATAATCTTTCGGCTGCATTTTCCTCCAGAACTCCTCGGCCTCGGCTTCACTGATCGGCCTTTTTGTTTGGTCCTTCTTCTGCCCTCCTTGAGCTAACTCTTCCGGTGTGTAGCACCTGCCAGATCTGGTCATGCCTTGAGTAACAGCCGTTTCAATAACAAATTTTGGTCGGGTAAGAGTTTCTCGTGGCACCAAGGCAACAGCCTTCTCGAGTGTCAGAATCACAAACTCTTTCTTTTCTTTGATGCTCAACGAATCTACAGCCTTTTCTAGTTCGTCAGGAGCAATAGAAACTATTGACTTTGTCACGCACCAGTCACCATCTGTCTCTATCATATTGATAGTGGC
>NW_006239527.1:174470-176620 GCF_000226075.1 Solanum tuberosum | reverse complement strand
CCGAAGATGTCGAATTTTGGCACCTTGAATCCTTCCGAAAGGTCCAAATTCGGATGAATGCACATGTCTTCGTAGCTCAACCCGGCGACCTCAGGAATGCAGTTCAACTCCTTCATGGCTTTTCTAATTTCCTCCTTCACATCTATCTTGGCGGTCTCTTCCTTTGACCTCCACTCTCTCTCCCTCTCCTCATAGTGGTCGAGCTCCGAACCATGGGCGTCATGCTCGTTGGGGACTGGTATTTGGAAAGTGGCTTTTTGTGGTAGTGGTGGAGCAAGAGAGGGACTTTGGGCATTTTGAGTAGCTTGGTAATTTTGAGGGAAAGTCTGGGGGTTGGTATGTTGATTTTGGTGATGGAGGGAAATGTGCGGGCGGTTAACATTCTGGCTTTGTGGGGGTAGGCCAGTTTGGTGGTTTGCATTGGAGGAAGGGAGTGGTGCTTGGGGGTTGGTATTTTGAGGAGGGGGTGGTGTTTGGTAAGAGGCTGAGGCGTAATGGGGGTTTTGGGTGGTAAGATCAATGATGGAGGGATTACGAGCAAGACTTGAAGGCGGGTTCTGAGCTTGTTCCACGTTAGGAGGGGGAATTTGAGCTGGAGGTCTTTAGTCTAGTTGAGCGTTGACAGCAAAAATTGAAGGAGGCAAATCTTGTCTTTTCTGCATCTCGACCCTCATCTCGGCAATTTGTTGCATCAATTGCAGGATCAGTTCATTCTGATCGGCAAGGACAGGCTGAGCTACCACGACATCAGTAAGGTCGATTTCTTCATTGTTATCACCCATTGTTGCTTTTCTTTTTTGTGAACTTTGGCTGGGAAAGGAATCTGTAGACCCTTTAGATCTAGTGAAATAAGGATGATCGGCCAGCGTATCAACACAGATTAGTTCTAACTACCTGCAGAGAAAACAACTCAAAGGCAAATTTGTCAGTATTAGTTCTTGATGAATAATGCAAGATATCACATAGAAGGCATATAAACACACAAGAAGTTGCTTCGTTTGTAGGACACGTTAACCCACGAGTGATGGGGACTAATTTTTGAACAAGCAGGAATTTGCTCGTTTATTTTTGGGGCTAGTGACTCAGAAAGGCTAAATTGCGTTGAACTAAGGTCTTCTTGCTGCATCTTCTGGCATCTGTTGATCTGAACTCAATGTTTCCTTGTAGAATGAAAGAGAGGGGGAAAAGAACATTTGAAAAAGATAGGGGCCGGGCCTTGAAAGGCTGCCTACGTATCTCCAAAGGAGAATTCAGGCCCAACGTAGTTCGAATACAAAGGAATTTTTCGTTTTCATTCATTCATTTCTGGTGATTACAAGGAAAGTGAAAAACAGATAAGAAAGCTCCTAAAAGATAGATGGTGTCTTCACCGAAACTTCTTCCTCTGACTGCCGTATTAGCCACGGGGGGTAAACTCATATGCTTCGGGGGCTGTTTCCTCATTCTCTTCTTTCCATCGTCCCTTAAAAGGAGGTTTATAGACAATTTCCTCCTCAAGTTCCTCTTCGACAGATTCGGGTCCAGTGCCTTCAGGACCACTGTTGGTGGCCTCTTGGTTGAAGAAAGGGTATTTTCCATGTAGTTTTTGAAGCCTCATGGTTATATCATTGTTGAAGGCATCATGCTCCTTTCGCATAGCAACCGTCTTCTCGTTCATGACAGCATATCTTGCCATCTTAGCCGCTAACTCCACGTCCAGTGCTGCATTTTTGGCTTGCGCAGCTGCGGTGGCTAATTCTACTTCTATTCCTCTTTCTCCCATCTCTCGAATCTCCTGTTTGAGTCTACGGAGTTTCATCCTTAGACTCTCCTCAGTCATTTTCACTTCGACATTCTTGCCCTTTTCCATCTTAGCAGCAATTTCACCTTTCCTAAGATGATAGAGTAACATTTTAGAATTTGGTAGTAAGATTTTATTTCTGGCCGAGAAACTCGAGACTCGTGGAATTTTGGTCGGACATTTGGTAGTGACATGTATTTGGTATTTTCAGAAAATTTTGACAAGGAGTGGGCTAAAAATGTCCTCATCCAAAGCAACAATACCACATAAACAGTTTAAAGCACACAAGCATATATCGCGTGTCCTAAACAAGTAGGGGGCCCTTTTGTGCCAAGGGTAGGCCTAGCGCATTTGAAAGATGTATGTGTAG
>NW_006239527.1:155974-171921 GCF_000226075.1 Solanum tuberosum | reverse complement strand
TGGAAAGCCACGTAACCGCCTTTTCTCCTAATGCAAACTATTTGCCATTTGGCGGAATCGGATGCCATGAAATGCAACAGTTTATAATATACAAGAATTGAAACAAGTAAACAATTTAAACAAATAGCCAAACAAGTTAATCTTAAGGTTAGAACCTATTCAATTCCCCAGCAGAGTCGTCATTCTGTTTTATTTAAAAATATTATTTAGACTGGTTTAGAGTCGCCACTTAATTTTTTAAGAAAAATAAAGAAAACTACTGTTTTCAAAAGACTAAAACAGTAAATCTATTGAAAACTATTGAGGGGGTTCGAGGTTCCTATTAATATTCTAGGAAGGTTTTTAAAGCACCTAGAATATCCGCTAATGCGGTTATCCGACAACTAATTTATTTGGCTAAAATAATTTTAACTTAGCTTGACTTGCAAAATTGAACTAATTTGTTAGTTATGACCATTTTAAGGGAGAAAAAGCGAAATGTTGAAATATCATCTAAGCAAAATATTTTGTAAACTCATTCTTTAAGTTTTGTTAAGAGATGACCGACTTAGTTAAATTGTTAAATCAAAAGGAACGTATCTCGGGGATTTGAATTGTTGTCCTTAAGATTATGGCAAATATTAGCAAGTAAGAGAGCATAATAAAATAAAGAGGGAGAGAGATTTGGGCCCAAATCTGGTTTTCCTGTCCGCCTGGACCAGTATTTGGGCCTATTTCATTTTAGGCCTTTGGCCCAATTCTTTCACCTGTCCTAGATTCTAACAAGATAATAACAAAAGTAACGAGGGCTTATGCCCAAAAATAACAAGAATACAATTTCTGAAACTAAGAGTGGGCCTTTGGCCCAATCTTTTCGAATTCCCGATCTGCTTCATACTCTATCAACTTGGGGACCTGTTCGTTAATTTTTAGGACTGGCCGACTCGATGAAGGCGGAATTTAAGCCTTTATGGCTCTCCGAAATGCGAAGGGTATAGACCCAAATGGAGTTCATAGTGAACTCGAACGGATTTCACATGCAAACACAAAATGAAAATTAGTAAGTAAGAATCAAACAAAACATAATTTATATGCCACCATATTCTAAGATTCATGTAGTACCATATTCTAATAATTAGCTACTACCATATTTTAATATTTACATACCACCATATTTTAATATTTATTATACTCCCATATTCTCTTCATTCTCCACAGAAACGTCAAACTAAAATAAAGCGAACGAAGATAAAATGTACCTTTATGGGGGCAGCGAACTGAGCAAAACGATCTGGAAGCAACGAGCTTCCACCACCAAATCGAGATTCCCACGGATTCGAGTAAATGAGCGAGAACGTGAGCAAATATCGAAACACTTCCTTTTCTGTTTCGACTGTACCCCTTATATATTCTCTATAGTTATTCTTCGTTTTTTAGACCCCTTAGTGAACTGCTCTCTTCCTAAATAAATTGCCGCCGACTCTATTCTTTTTTCCTCAATCCCCCCGAGACAAATGAATAGAAGATGTTCATATAAAGGGAAAATTAGGGTAGATTTTGGGGGGAATTCAGGTGAAAATTTGGAATCAATTTCGAATTCAAAATTCGAATCCTTTCATCAATTTTAGGGAGACATCCTTTCTCTAAAAAATGCCTCATTCCGGAAGAGGAAAGGAGTAGGACGCGTGCCTGCTGCAAGCTGAAAGTGACGGGAAGGAGAAAACAAAAATTGCGGAGTACTGTACGCACCTAAGTCGCTGCACTGTCTGTGAACGTTCTGGGAGCTGCTGCGAATTGTTGGGTTCTTTTTAGAATAGAAGAATGGGCCCGGTTGGGTCATAATTTGGTGGGTTGCTCAAATAATGAATTGGGTCGGTGGGAATGTTGTTGGAAAAGGAAGTGGATCGGCTGGGAGGGAATTGGAAAAGGGAATTTGAGGAATGGGAATGGGTTACATATGGATAGTGGGCTGTTGTAGTTTATTGTTGGGAACTGGTTGGGCTGGAAATTGGAGAAAGAAAAGGCTGCTGGAAAATGCCTTTTTGGTTGATTAAATGGCCCAATCTTTGGGTCTAAAGGATTGACAATCAAGCTAAATGGGTGGCCATAATTGCAATTGAAATTATAACTGATTAAGGTTATAACTTAGCTGAATTGAAATTAGTTGGTGAATTCGGCCAAAGTTAAATAAGATGAATTAATACTAATTAATTAATGAGCTTCTTAGCCTTAACGAAATAAAATAATTAACTTAATTTTAAACTAATGATTCAAAATTACAACCATAATTTAAACTAAACTAATTTAACAAAGACTTACTAAAAATTAAAAATCTATTTGAGAGGATTTTCAAATATTTAAGAAACACTAATTATACATATAACTATAAAATACTATAAATTCGACTAGACTTACTTAAAGTAACCTCGATAAATATTTGAATTTTATAAAACTAATTATTCTAAATCGTTTGAAAATTGAGAAGCTCGTGAATTAATTCTTATCGGGGTGGGTCAAAATTGGGTGTCAACAAACCCAACTAAGTGAGTTGGGTCAAATCCTACAGGGAGTGGTACGTGTTTGAGAATCAAGAGCCAAGTACGAATATGTTCAAGTCAATCATAGGTAAAGACATTTACGAATATAAGCATAGTTCAAATTAAAGGTGACACAAGTGTCAAATAACATGGGGGTTTTGGTTGTAATTATCAACTACATCAGCAAATAACATGAATAAACAACTGGAGAAATGGGTTCCTGGGATGTGATTGGATTATAGGCTAAGACAGACAAATGGGTAATTACAACTGATAGTAAATAGCTGTAAATCAGTGATTAAGCTAGACTTTAGTGGGGATAAATTTTCTCTCGAACAATTTACCTCGAATCGAATGGTTCTCTCGAAAACCAATAAGCAGCAATTAAGAACAACCTACACTTTAGTCCATTCACTATCTCGAGCTGAATGTGTGGAAAAAGGTTTAGGATTCACTCTCTCGAGCTAAACCAATGACAACCCAATACCCATAGACCATCAAATTAGTAATCTTGGTTTTAAAACCTCTTTCTCGAGCAAGCCAAAAACACGAAGGTAGAGTTGCATTTGCAACTACAACCCTTTAAATTAGAGCACAATTACTGAATGAAATCACTTTTAAATAGTATTTAAACTATCAATTAATAATATGCAACAGCTAAATCAACCTATAATCACACCCCAAGAATTGGGGTTTTAGCTAGACATCATAAAAAGATAGAAATTGTTACCCAATTGTGTTTCCATCAACTGGGTACGATTAATTTCATCTTTACAAAGGTCCAAATTGAAGAATTATCAATACACACTTTCAATTTCTCAAAAATGGAAATCTTCAAAGCTAAGGAAAATATTGTCTCATTACTCTCAGTTCAAAATTCTCCAATTCAAAACTGATAAATATGATTCTATATTCAAAATTCCCTCCTAAACTAAGAATTAAAAAATGTATTTATAGTCACCAAAAATTGTGTTGCGAAGGACCATTCGGCGCAATAAGTCGGGATCGCCGATCCACTCGGTGATCAGTCCTTTGGTCAATTCCATCGCCTTTTTGTATTGGCCTTCAGCATTTTCAAGTTTTGTAACTTTGGGCGATCTAGTACTGCATAGCGGAACCGTTCGGCGACACGCCGACTGCTCCTTTCCATCACCAACTTGATTTTCTCCTTTAAGGCTTGGCACACTTGAATATTAGTCGAGATCATGGCCATTCGGCAACTCGCCCAATGGGTTAGGCGATCATCAAGCCTTTTTTTGTTCGTTCTTTCAGCTGCTTTGTTCTTTTTTGCTCATTAGTGTCCATGCTTTGTTCTTCAATCCAAATACCTAAAAAATCAAGGATTTACATTAGTTATTGGTACAAAATATGCATTTAAGGACACTAACTCTATTAAAATAAAGCCCTAAATGAGTCCAATTCATGGACTCATCAACTACCTGTAGCAAAATGCCCATGGGAGAGCGTGACCATGGATTTCATCAATTCCTTACCCAAATCTGACAGGTATGGAACGATAATGGTTGTAGTGGACAAATTTTCAAAATATGATACTTTCACACCCGCCACAGCAGGTTGCACCGCTAAGGAGGCTGCCAGGCTATTCTTCAAGAACGTGGTTAAGTATTTGGGGATGCTAAGAAATATCATCAGCGATCGAGACCCCCGCTTTATCATGAACTTTTGGAGGGATCTATTTGAGATACTTGGCACGGAGCTTCACTTCTCTACAAGTTTCCACCCGCAGACCGACGGCTAAACCGAGCATGTCAATGCCCTACTAGAGTGCTATCTTATGCACTATGTTAGTGTGCACCAGAAGGATTGGGCTAAGATCTTTGACATGGCACAGTTCTCTTACAATTTGCAACAGAGCGAGTCCACCGGGAACACCTTGTTCAAGTTGGCAATTGGCTAACAACCCCAAACTCCGCATTCTCTACCGGCTGCTTTCTAGGGGAAGAGTTTGAGAGCCTACCATCTTGCCAAGGTATGGGAGGAACAACTTGACACTGCCAATTCCTACTTGAACAAGGCAACAAAGAAGATGAAGAAATTTGTGGACCACAAACGTCATCCTATGGACTACGAAGTAGGCGACATGGTCTTGGTGAAATTAAATCCAAGACAGTTTAAACCACTAAGGGGCATTCATCAGAACTTAGTGCAAAAATATGAGGGCCCATTTAAGATCTTTGCCAAGGTGGGAAAGATCTCTTATAAGGTGGAGTTGCCTCCATACTTCAAAAATTCATCCGGTCTTTCATGCAAGCGTCCTCAAGCCATACCATGAGGACAAGGATGATCCTAACAGGAACCAATCACGACGGGCACCTATAACTGTCACCGCCTAGCATGACCGAGAGATTAGGACTATCATAGACTATCAAGCCAAACGGAAGTGAGATCAGCAAGCCAGTGCCATGTTCCTTGTTCACGGGAAGGGACAAACTCTGGAAGAAGCCACATGGGAGAGATATGAAGACTTGTGGCAATTGAAGGACCAAATTCGGGAGTTTTTGCAGCAGTGCGTCACGATCGTCGCATCAACAGGTGGGAAAGAGTGTCATGTCCCGCCACTTCACTGTTCAGATTCGACACCAGAATAGGGGAGTAGAATCTAGAGTTGAGGAGAGGCTTATGGAGAACTCTATAACCTCCTAGATATTTTTCAAGAAGGCTTTAGAATTCCCTAGAATATGTAGAGAATTCTAGAATAGGACCAAAGTGTAAATATTGTAGGGACTTGCCAAGTAATTTTTATTTGCACTTTAGCCCCTAGGTTGTAGTATAAATAGATGAGAAATTCTTTTGTAAGGCATCAACCAAGTTGTATGCAATCTTCCAAGCAATACAAAGCCTTCTTCCAAAACTCTCCGAGTCTTTCTAATTAAGTCTTTCTTGCATTCTCTTAGCGATCTTAATTCAAAAGGTTTACTTGAGCTTACAAGAACTGAAAAGATAGGTGAGTAAGTTGTCAAGTGCCGCACGAAGCTTTATTGAGACCTAAGTCCGTGACACTAGGCTACCTTACCAAAATAAATTATAATACAATTACATAACTATTATAATAATAATTTACCATATGTACTTTTTTACCTTGTTCAACTTCATTTTTTCCTTAATGTTTTTTTTTTCCTTCACCAAGTGATCTATTTAATCTTGAAAGAAAATGAATTTTATCGAAATTACAAGTCTATCAATAACACCAATTTGTTTCTAGTGTTTGGAATATATTAATGTTATTTTATATTTGAAATATACCAATTTGTAGAAATTAAAGAGCACCATCTAGTGAGAATAATAATGTAATACCTAAAGAGATCTAAATAATGTTCTTCTAAGATCGTTGTTCTATGAATTAAACGTATGTTCAAAAGGAAGGAATAGTGCATAATCTATGGTTAAAGGGATTTTATTAAATAGCAACATATCTTATCAGACGATATTTACATTAAATCAAACAATTTAACTACAACAATTAAAAATTAAAGTGAAAATACATATCGCTTTACTTCACCATGATTAAGAGACAAATGTACAAATAAAAGACACATTTCTTACCTTAGGATAAACACTGCAAATAAATTTTTACCTTTGAGGGATTATGTGTGGGGATAAATAAAAACTATCCAACGACCACCTCACATTAATTATTTTATTTTTTCTCATATTAATATGATAATAAAAAGAATCTTAAAATATTGGTCACAGTTCATATCGTTAAACTATCAAAAAGAAAATTGTGACAAATTAAAAGGAACGGAGGGGTATCATTATTCATGTTTCTTTCTTTTCTTTCTTCCTACTCATAGGCCGTGTCAAATTATAATGATTTTATATAGCATAATTACAAGGACATGAGTGTGAAATTAAAGACAAATTAGTGATAGGATAAGAATAATACAATGGGTATTTAATATAATTAACTTATTAATAAGATATATGCACAATATATAAACATATCCATTAACTTGGTCTGAATTGTCATCTATTCTCAAAATTTTTGGATGTGTAAATATAGACACTTAAATTGTATAAAATTGAACAAGCAAACATACACATTCTATGTGTCATAATACACATAGAACACCATGTAGGAAGCAAATTGGCCACGTAGGATGCCACATATGATGCTTATGTCTACTTGTTCAACTTTATTATAAGTTTAAATGTCTACTTGTGCACATCAAAAATTGAAAACATATGTGCAAGCTGAAATTTAGTTAAACGACACATTTATCAATTATACCTAAGATTTATTGTGTTTGGTAATGATGTGGAATAACATCTTTTATGTTTTAAGGATGGTTGATTTTGATAAGATAACCACCATTACTTATTTAACAAGTTCGTAACTAATAAAAGAGAGGTTTTATGAGTGACTTCTAATAAGGTAAATTATTACTACTCTAAAAATGAAAATAAATCGAGGATCCTTGCTTGTAATCCTATAAATAATTACCTAAATAGATGTCGTTGACCTAATTTTAATTGTTTTATTTTTGAACCCAAAAGGCCATCCTTTGAAGTTATCTTTAACTTGACCTCAACTCATATTTATGTCTTTTAATTTTGGGTGTGCATATGTAGATACTTAAACTCATATAAAGTTGAACAAATAGACACACATCTTACGTGGCAATTTTCATCCTACATGGTGTCTTATGTTTATTATGTCACGTAGAACTCATGTGTCTACTTGTTTAAGTTTATATGTTAAAAGTGCCTACATATGCACACCCAAAGTTTAAGGACATAAATATAAAATAAGGTAAAGTTAAAAGACATATTTATGTATTAGCCTATATTTATTCATTGTGCTCATTGATTGACGGCTAAGGTGACATAATTTTAGCTATGTTTTGCCATATATTTAGATCACTATACTTGTGTTTAATTAAGTTGATTTTATTCGCCTTATATTTAATAAGGACAATTTTATATATATACAATAAAGTAATTAGTTTAGAATAAATATAGTCATACTTCTTTTACATTAAAAATAGCCCAAAAAGAAAAAATATTTCGAAAATCGTGGGTAATGTTGTAGTTTTTTGTAGTGAAAACCGTTACTATATACACGACTTCTCAAGTTATTTCTCACATTAAAAAATGAAAACGACGTAATGGAGCAAATTTTTACCTCTTCTATTCATGTGACAAAAAAATTCAACAAATACAATTGTTATACATCTAATATATCGATATGGTATAAATTACCATGCAATGCATCACTATTGTATAAATAGTCATGTAATGTATTGATATTGTATATATAGTGTATAGTCGTGTATATATGATGTATATCTTGTACCAGAAATATATATACATTTATATACATTGTTTATATAATACATATACATTATAAAAATAAATTATGTAATGTATCAATACTATATATAACATATAGTGCATGTATCGATATTGATAGTTTATATATGATGTATAATTCATCAGTACCCTCAAGTAGTTCCACTGATACATTTTTGCTCCAATACAGAGAATATCTTTCTTACTCTTTAACCATGTTTGTTCTTCTCATATTGATTCTTCTGAATTTTCAGACTATTCAATGTCAATCAATTTGAAATCACCTCTAAACAATTTTAAATTATTGATATAAAATCCTCCCGATGCTTAGTCTTTTCATATATAATTCGATTAAAATGATTCACGTTTGCGATACATGGAGTTTTATATAGTAATAAATAACTTATTTTTTTAAGTTGGCTAATTTTTGTGTAATAAATATAATCTAATGGACATATTGTATAATTTTCCTTATTTAATATTCACATTTTTTTGTGCACGTAAGATATGATTTTGCGGAAAAGTGATGATTTGGCTCTAAATTGAGAAAAAAAGGAGCTTTGAAGTATGAGTAAAAGTCGGAGATGTAGGACATAATTTTGGGTTATAGCATGGAGTGGTAAGTACTCCTTTATCCTTAAATAAGTGGTCTCGAGTTCAAGTCCCCTTGGGTACAGATCGCCTTTGTTAGGGAGCACTTTAACCCAATGTGGGACTTTAATTTCCGGTGTGAAACCATATTTAATCGGACTCTAATGTGGATACCGATCATCGAGTGGGAAAAAAAGTCAGAGATTGACCTTCGAATCTAATCTCCATCGTTCAAATCAAACACCAAGATGTTAAAAACACTCAATAAAAAATTTCTGCCTGATCCAACAGTTAACAAATTAGAAAACACGATCGGAAGGTTGGTGATCAGAGATATAATCTGCAACAAAAAGAACCCTTTTCTTCTCTCTTTTCTCTTATTGAAAGCTCTCAAAGACCTCTTTTGTGTGCTAATATTAGCCTTTCAAAGACAAATATTAATGAGCAATTGAATAATTCTCTCAAATCATATTTTCAACGAAAAATTAGCTAGAATTTGTTACTTTTTAAACAATATAATTATATATATTATATATACCCCGTGTGGTGCTCCTGTTTTGTTTGTTAAGAAAAAAGATGGTAGTATGAAGATGCGTATATATTATCGCTAATTGAATAGGGTCACCTTTCGGAACAAGTATCCACTGCCTCAGAAAGATGATTTTTTTGACCAGTTGCAAGGTGCATCAATTTTCTCTAAGATTGATTTAAGGCCTGACTACCATCAGTTAAAGATTAGGCTAGAGGATGTGCTTAAGAGGCGTTTAGGAACCGCTATGGGCACTATGAGTTTCTAGTAATGTTGTTTGGGTTGACAAATGCGTCTGCAACTTTCATGAGTTTGATGAATGGTGTGTTCAAACCATTTCTTGATTCGTTTGTGATAGTATTTATCGATGACATTTTGATCTATTCAAAAAGTGAGGAAGAGCATGCTGACCATCTTCGTATTTTTCTCGGTGTTCTTGGGAAACAAAAGTTGTATGCAAAAAATTTTAAGTGTGAATTTTGGTTGACTTCGGTTGCCTTTTTGGGGCATGTAGTTTCAAAAGAAGGGTAATGGTAGATCCCCAAAAGATTGAAGCGGTTAAGAATTGGTTCGGCCTAGCTCTGTGACTGAAGTTAGGAGTTTTGTGGGGCTCACTAGCTACTATCGTCGGTTTGTGAAAAACTTTGCTTCTATTGCCACACACTTGATGAATTTGACCAAAAAAGAGATACCATTTGAATGGACTGAAAAATGTGAAAAGAGATTTCAAAAGCTCAAGACTCTCTTGATCACATCACCTATTCTAGCACTACCGGTGGAAGGCAAAGATTTTATTGTTTATTGTGATGCTTCACATTCTAGTTTGGGTGCGGTGCTGATGCAGGATAAGAATGTCAAAACTTATGCATCGCGGCAGTTGAAGGTGCATGAGATAAATTATCCAACACATGATTTGGAGTTGGCAACGGTAGTGTTTGCTCTTAAGATCTGGCGGTATTATATTTATGATGTTAAGTTCGAGGTGTTTACTGATCATAGTAGTCTACAACATGTATTCACTCAAAAGGATCTGAATTTGAGACAGCGAAGGTGGATGGAGTTACAAAAGGATTATGATGTGACCATCTAATATCATCCAGGTAAGGCTAATGTAGTAGCGGTACGCCTTAAGTCGAAAGGCGGTGAGTATGGGTAGTTTAGCTTGCTTGGGTGTATCTAAGCGACCTTTGGTTAAGCAAATTCAAACCTTGAAATCTAAGTTCATGCAGTTGGGCATCTCATAAAAATGTGGGGTGTTAGCTAGCATTGAAGTAAGGGCCAGGTTCATTGAGAAGATCAAGGCCAACCAGTTTTGATGATGAAAATTTGAATGAGCTTAGAAAGAAGACTGTGATTAGTAAGGAACAGGAGACCACTCTTGATGCGGGAGGTGTGCTCAGTTTTAAAGGAAGAATTTATGTTCCTAGAGTGGGCGACTTGATTCAGAATCTATTGGCAGAATCCCATGGTTCGTGGTATTCTATCCATCCAGGTGTGACCATGATGTACCAAGATTTGAAGCGAATTTATTGGTGGCCTGGCATGAAGAAAGATATAGCGGAGTTTGTGGCTAAGTGTCAAAATTTCCAACAAGTAACGTATGAACATCAAAGGCCCGTAGGTTTGCTTCAGAGAATGTCAATTCCGAAATGGAAGTGGGAAAGAATAGCTATGGATTTTATGGTTGGTCATCCCAAGACTTTTGGGAAGTTTGATTCTATTTGGGTAGTGGTGGACAGATTGACTAAGTCAGCCCATTTTATTCCAGTCAGAATAGATTATAATGCTCAGCAATTGGCCAAGGTGTATGTAAAAGAGATAGTAAGGCTGTATGGGGTGCCCTTTTCTATCATCTCAGACCATGGTACGCAGTTCACATCCAAGTTTTTAAGGAAATTACATGTTGAATTGGGCACACAACTCACTTTTAGTACAACTTTCCATCTACAGACGGACGGACAATCAGAAATGACTATTCAAGTTTTAGAAGACATGTTGAAGGCATCTGTGATTGACTTGGGAGGACATTGGGATAAGTTCCTACCGTTGTGTGAGTTCTCCTATAATAATAGTTATCACTCCAGTTTTGATATGACACCATTTGAGGCACTTTATGGGAGGGGATGTAGATCACCCATAGGATGGTTCGAGGCTGGAGATGTGAAACCTTTGGGGGTTGATTTAGTGAAGGATGCTCAAGATAAAGTGAGGAGTATTCAAGCTAAGCTTTTAGCCCAGAGTAGACAGGAGAAGTATGCGGACCATAAGGTAAGAGAGATGGCATTTCAGACTGGTGAGAAGGTTCTTCTTAAAGTATCACCCATGAAAGGGGTGATAAGATTTGGCAAGAAGGGCAAACTAAGTCCGCGATACGTTGGTCCCTTTGAGGTTCTTGATTATGTAGGGCTAATGGCTTATAGATTGGCTTTACCTCCCAATCTATCTGGAGTTCATCCGGTATTTCATATGTCCATGTTGAAGAGATATCATGGTGATAGGGATTACATCATAAAATGGGACTCAGTTGTGTTAGACAAAGATCTTCAGTATGATGAAGAACTAATGACAATTCTTGATCGTGATGTCCAGAAGTTGAGGACCAAAGAGATTAAGTCTGTGAAAGTCCAATGGAAGCATCGTCCAATTGAGGAAGCTACTTGGGAAACTGAGAAGGACATGCGAGACAACTAACCCCAGTTGTTCGTCGATTCAAATACTACTCTGTTCTCACTTTAGCACATTTTTCCTAGTTTGTCACTTGTGGATGAGTGATGGGTAAATTGGTACCTATTGTAATAACTTTCCCGTCGTTATAGAAAAGCCAATAGGGAAATCTAATTATGAGTTTGATCATATGGTAGATATCTAAGACGTTAAGAAAACCGTACGACTTTACGAAATTGAATTCGGGTGAGTAGAATTCCCTAAACTGATCTTAGCGTAAATAAGTATTTTCTTAGTGTCATGGGAAGAAGATGTGTTGTGAAATAGAGGTTTGAAATTCTTAAATATGCTCACTGTTTCCGTGCAAGCCGCTAATGAGGGATTTTCCCGCCAAGGAGGGGCCGTTGTTGCGGGATGAGGACCGTTGTGGCAGGACATACGCGACTTATGTTGAAAATAAACCCCAAAACATTTTATTCTGCAAGTTTCAACTTTGAGAGCTAAGTAACGACCCCTGGTGTTTTCTTGACAATTTTTCACCATTCTTAAGGCTAAAGAACAAGAACAAGCGGAAAGAATCCAAAAAGGGAAGAATCAAGTTTCTTAGGGGATTAAAGCCTTTTTCTAGGTAGGTGATGGTTGTGATTTCATGTTGTGTGATATATGTTTGTACTTGCTTCATTATATTGCATGTATGTATGTGAATGTTGCACTATTGATCACACAAATCGTAAATGAGGATGAAAGAATAACTATATGCCATGAATCACCTCTTAATTGTATGATTGCGAGAATGTACATTGTGATTGTGATTATGGTATGTTGAATGGATCAGGTGTTATGTTCCAACACACTAACAGTTTGGGGGTGGGTTCCATGAGAGGACCATTGACTTGTTATATTTATGTATTTGAGAATGTGGAATTGCACATTGTTCATAAGTGATAATTGATATTGTATATGTTCGGTGTATGCATGTTTATGATGTTGTAATTACTTGCTTATATTGAACTTAGTGGGATAGTCGTGTGATCCTCTAGTACACTGTGGTTGTGTATTAATACTGCACTTGCTCTTTTTTTGTTTAGTACAGGATATCTTCAGGCGGCTACTGACAGACCTCGTCTAGAAGATTAGTGATCAATCGAATTCAAGGGTGAGCCAGTTATTCCATGCTGCCACGAGTTCTCCTTTTGCTCAGTCCATCTTATTCGGACTTAGATTATCACTTTAGTTATTCTCTTGTTTAATTTGGGTTGTACCCATTTCCCTAGACTTATGATCATTGTTAAAGTTTTGGTACATTGACTTTCAGGTTCTAGGCATTAATTCTGCATTTGGTTGTTAGACTTTTATTGGAGTTTATGTGAAATCCCTATTTTCCATTTCTTAGACATTTAAACCTGCTTCCGTATCTTTAAATGCCTTAGTTTTTGGTTGAGTTGTTTAGTTTGAGTTGTAGTAATGGTTCTCCCACCGGAGGGTTAGTGTGGGTGCCAATCACGATGGTCTGGGTCGTGACAGTTTCTTTTTCAAAAATTACTTATTGGTCAATGATACTATACAAGTATATATATATTTTTGTGGTATCATTAAGATATCTTGTTCAGAAATTACTCATGAGTAAATGATGTTATAAGAGTATAATTATATTTTTGTGGTATCATTAATGTTTCTTGTTCACACCCTACTCATTAGTCAATGATACTATAAGAGTGTCTGTGTGTGTATATATATATATATATTATTGTGATATCATTAAGGTTTCCTGTTCACACTTTATACTCATTGGTAAACAATACTGTAAAAGTACATATATTATCAAATGATATCTTTTATAGATATATATCTTTGTATTTGTTTTTATCTTTAAAAAAAAAGGAAGAAGATAAAATAAAGAAAACAATCAATAAAAAATAAGAAGCTAAAAGGATAAAGTAATTAAATTAGTTAAGTATAAGTGGGGTAAAGAAATGATAAAAAGGAAATAAAGTTAAATAATAAAGTAATAGCTAAGAATTATCAATTGGGTATGCGGGTAATTATTTACTATTAAATGGGTATTGTTGTAGTTAGATTAAGATGGGGTATATTCGGGTAATTAATTTCATTTTAATGGGTATTTGATGTAGTTTTCCCTATAAATTAATTACTGAATTCTCATCATGGATATTATGTTGCGATATATATTATTAACCATATGTTTATATATAGTATTTATTATAGAATAATTATTTATTCAGTTTTAATAAAAGTTTTAATAGATCATATATTAGTTTGTGGTGTCTGTTTACTTATATATTAGATGATTTAGTGTATAGAGTTTTAGCTTATACACAGAGGATTAAATCATCGGTTCTTATAAGTATAAAGTTTTTGTTCATAATCTAAAATGGAAATTGGGCATGTCATCGGTACGATTGTAGCAGAAGATTATATGTAATGTATCTTGATTATGGGAACGATATAGTTCCAACTTCTTGTGCTAGTGCATTTTGTATGTATTGAACGGGACCGAGTAGAGATAGTTGATTTAGACTGACTGACAAAAGAATATTCTCTAAACTATTAAATATACTTATATTCGTAGTCCTGATATAACTATTATGATTTATTAATCCTGATATAACTATTATATTCTTAATCTTGATATAACTATTATGATCTGTATATATTAATTATCATTTTGATTTATTAAAAGGTGAGATTCTGAGATGGGTCAATATGTCTGGTAGATTGGATGATAATAATAGAGATTGATGATATGCCTTTTTGAGAAGCTTATAAGTTTTCATCGTATCAAACCTTGCAATTGGATTTTTGAATTTGACACATGAAATAAGTTAAGCAGTGCTCTAAAGAAAATTAATCATTAAATTAAATTCGTGAGTAATTTAATTTATTGATTAGTATCTGTCATTTTAACATGGGAATTACATAAGTGTTTAATGGAGAATTTTGAAATATATATAGAGGAGTGCAATTACGAATTTCTAGTGGAAGATTTGTAATTTATTATGGTAAGAATAATTCAAATTAATTATTTGGAATTATTTCCATAATAGAAAGCCTCCGTAATTAATTTTGTGGTCCCTACCGTGCCCATATTTAACTAAAATTCAGAATCCTATTTCTGAGGGAAAAGGGAAGAGTAACGTGTGTTTTCTTGTTTTTCAAGAAAAGCGTGGATTTGTTTTCTCTTTTTGGATTGAGAAGAAATCACTATAAGTAGGAATTCTCCTAACCTAGAAAAAAATGGCAGTTTCTATACAATACTTGCCCACCCAAGTATTGAGAGAGTTCGGATGTGAACTTGAGATCACTGTAGAAGACCGTGGAACTGTTGTCTAACTAGTTGATTGTGGATTCGCTTGAAAGTATGTGCTCACGCTTCAAGAAGTAATTCTTGAATTAAATTTTAGTAAGTTGATGTGTTCTAGCATGATTATATGTGTTCTAGCATATATTGGTTATCTATTATTCATGTAAGCGTCTAATTGTGGTATGCTTCCGTTGTGCGTATAGTTTTTCAACATATTACCCCTTATAAAAACATAAACTATGGTTTAGAGTATTGTAGCCTCCAAGAACCCTAATTAAAATAGAACTCTTCTTGTAGAATCTGTCACGCCCCAAGCCTACACCCCGGACATGGCTGGCACTCGAGAACCATTGCTGGCCCCAAGTGAACCCTTAGCCTGACTTACTTACTCAGCGGAAGACTCTAATCATTATTACAATGACCAAATGCACTTACTCAATTGTTAAATAAAATAACTTAGAATGTTTAAAAGTAAACATTCAACTTGGCCAAAATGGCAAATCAAGTCTTAACATATGAAATGATAATGTAAAGACAACTGAACTACTAACTGTCTGACTGTCTATGAAGCCTCTAAAACAAAGAGGGATGTTGGGACAAGACCCCCGATCATCCTAACAATGAAATACTGAAAGCAAAAGTAAAAGGAGTCCTCCGGAATGCAATGAGGCTCACCAACTAACTCTGAGTGCTCAACTGGATCAACGAGGCGCTGAGTCATGATCCTGGTTACCTGCGTCTGCATCATAAAAAGATGCAGGCCAACTGGCATCAGTACATTGAATGTACGAGTATGCGAGTTGGAGTGCTAAACACAACATAGACTTGAAAAGAATCTAAAAGAAACAATTACCTTGGCTTTACTCTACTCCTGAATAACTTAACTCAATATAAAGCAATAAAACATATGCAATATATAGAAAGCTTGTAAAAAAGTAGAAACCAACTTAGTTCGTTAAAGAAAATGCAATAACAAACTCAAATTTACTCATATAATAAAGTAATATAATTT
>NW_006239527.1:152835-154498 GCF_000226075.1 Solanum tuberosum | reverse complement strand
ACATTTGTAAAAGACTTTTGGAAGACTCTATGAACTTCTTTTGACTTGGCTCTTAACTTCTCTTGACTTGACTCTTAACTTTCCTTGAATTGAATTATGGATTCAAGGATTGTGATTTGTGATAGGAAAGATCTCATGATGTTTAGGAATGATTTCAGATAGCTAAACATGAGAAATGATCAAGAAATCACTACTTGGAAACTAGTCCGCGACGCGGAGATGTACTTAAATATTTGATCGCGAAATTTATTTTTGAAACAGTGGAGTTCGTGACCTCTCCGCGACGTGGAGAGAAAATTTTCACACTGAAGGAACAGGTCCGCGACGCGTACCTAGTACCTATTCCTTGTCCGACTTTTTCTTCCTCGTTTTCTAACCCAATTCACCAAATTCTGATTCTTTTTGTCAATCTCTCTTTAGGTTCAATTACCCAATATATGTACACAAGATTCTAACTCAAACAACTCAACGAAACAACATTATAACCTCAAGGAATTCCTCAATCTCAACTTAACTCAAGAACGAAGGCCAATTTAAAGATACCATTCAAGATTCATCAACTTTCAACTTTCAACTTTCTAGATCGAATTTTGCTGAAATAAACATGATTGGCACGTGGGTGAACGAACCCAGCGCTATGAAAGACTCACATACCTCTTTAGGGATCACCCCTTGTCCAAATCCACAAGCTAAACCTTCAACAACGACGAACTTTGCTCTTTCTCCTCTTTTCTCCTCTTGCGTTCTTTCTCCAAAAACCCTAGCGTAAATTTCCAGTTGTCTAAACTGAACCAATTCAGTTTAGACCCCAATTTAATTGCTAAAAACGAATTAAATTAATTGGGTATAAAAAATACCATAATGCACTTCAATAATCCGGATTAGACTTTCCTTATTCGAACAACCCAACTTCAAATGGGCATATCTCACTCATACGAATTCGGAATCACGCAAACTTGGTGGCGTTGGAAATATTATTCCAAGATATTTCCTATGATGTTTGGAAACACACCTAACTCATCTTGAGCTAGCAGTTATGGTCATTTGAAGTTGACCAAAAACTCAAACTTAACCAATTTCCCAGATTTTTATTATTTCCAAAAATCACTCTTTCTAATTCTAGCTCTTTCTAGTTCTTTCAATTTGCGAGATGTTACAGAATCCTACAAAATTTCGATGTCTACAAAAATAACTTATTTAACAAGTAAAAAGACGGTTTTATGAGTGACTTCTAACTTCTAACGTAACCTATTTACTCTAATAAACGGAAATTAATCTTGGATCCCTTGATTGTAAGCCTATAAACTTGTTTTCAGTTAAAGAGTAAATGTTTTCACATTTGAGCAAGCAAGGAAACTTTGATTTCCAAAAGAGCGTTTGAGTCCTAAGGAGTCTATGAACTATCTCCCATATCGGTGCCCAGTACTACTCCCAAAATACACTCAGCTCATATGTTTTTAAAACAAAAACTCTTTCTTTGGTTTGATATAATTACTCAAAACGTAGCTTAAAAGCTCTCTTGGAAATCGGAGTTTCCTTTCTTGCTCAAATGTGAAAACATTTTTAACTCTCGGTAATACTTAGTTTTCGTTTAATCTTTGAAGAAATGAACTTTACTCTTACTTCTTACTCAACTCAAAGCTTAAGTCTTAAAACAAGGTTA
>NW_006239527.1:139795-147306 GCF_000226075.1 Solanum tuberosum | reverse complement strand
GACGAACTTTGCTCTTTCTCCTCTTTTCTCCTCTTGCGTTCTTTCTCCAAAAACCCTAGCGTAAATTTCCAGTTGTCTAAACTGAACCAATTCAGTTTAGACCCCAATTTAATTGCTAAAAACGAATTAAATTAATTGGGTATAAAAAATACCATAATGCACTTCAATAATCCGGATTAGACTTTCCTTATTCGAACAACCCAACTTCAAATGGGCATATCTCACTCATACGAATTCGGAATCACGCAAACTTGGTGGCGTTGGAAATATTATTCCAAGATATTTCCTATGATGTTTGGAAACACACCTAACTCATCTTGAGCTAGCAGTTATGGTCATTTGAAGTTGACCAAAAACTCAAACTTAACCAATTTCCCAGATTTTTATTATTTCCAAAAATCACTCTTTCTAATTCTAGCTCTTTCTAGTTCTTTCAATTTGCGAGATGTTACAGAATCCTACAAAATTTCGATGTCTACAAAAATAACTTATTTAACAAGTAAAAAGACGGTTTTATGAGTGACTTCTAACTTCTAACGTAACCTATTTACTCTAATAAACGGAAATTAATCTTGGATCCCTTGATTGTAAGCCTATAAACTTGTTTTCAGTTAAAGAGTAAATGTTTTCACATTTGAGCAAGCAAGGAAACTTTGATTTCCAAAAGAGCGTTTGAGTCCTAAGGAGTCTATGAACTATCTCCCATATCGGTGCCCAGTACTACTCCCAAAATACACTCAGCTCATATGTTTTTAAAACAAAAACTCTTTCTTTGGTTTGATATAATTACTCAAAACGTAGCTTAAAAGCTCTCTTGGAAATCGGAGTTTCCTTTCTTGCTCAAATGTGAAAACATTTTTAACTCTCGGTAATACTTAGTTTTCGTTTAATCTTTGAAGAAATGAACTTTACTCTTACTTCTTACTCAACTCAAAGCTTAAGTCTTAAAACAAGGTTAAAACGTGTAATATCTCGCTATTTGAAAGAACTAGGAAGAGTTAAAAATTGGAAATAGTCATTTTAGGAAAGAATGGAAAATCTGGAAATTTGGTTAAGTTATGTTAAGTATAGTTTTTGGTCAACTTCAAACTACCATAACTCCTAGCTCAGATTGATTTAGGTGTTCTTCCAGATACAGTAGGAAATATTGTTGAATTATATTTCCAACGTCGCCAGATTTGCGCGATTCCAAGTTCATATGAATGAGATATGCCCATTGAAAGTTGGGTTGTTTGGATAAGGAAAGTCCAATCCGAATTTTTAAAGGATAGTTTGGTCTTTTCCTTGACCAATTGTTTTATTTCATATTTGGTAATTAAGTTAGGATCTAATCAGAATTAGATCATTTTACGCTTTTACCAAAATATGCTAGGGCTTGGAGAAAAGAGAAAAGAGAAAAGAGGAGAAAGGAGAAGAAAAGTTTATAGTTCGTCGAGTTCTTGGAGATTTTCGTGTGGATTTCGCCAAGGGTTAATCCCACACGCCAAACATGTTTAGTTCAACGAAATTCGTTCAAAAAAAGGTTGTCTTGATATGTATTCTAAAATTTGCTTTCGTTCTTGAATTGAGTTGAGACTGCGGAGTTTTAGAGATTAATACTTTGATTTTAAGAGTTGTTTCGAGTTACATTCTTGTGTACATATGCTGGGCATCTGAATCTAAAGAGGATTTGAGAAAAATAGTCGAGTTTAGGCGAATTGGGGCTGGAAAATGAATAAGGAAAAAGTCGGGCGAATCTATTAACCCAAAAAATAGTAAAGTTTCAATGGTCTGAAGCTTGTCAGAAAAGCTTTTCGGAATTGAAAAAGAGGTTGACTACTGCTCCAATATTGACCTTACCAGAAGGTACGCAAGGCTTTGTGGTGTACTGTGATGTGTCTAAAATTGGTTTAGGTTGTGTGTTAATACAGAATGGCAAAGTTATAGCTTATGCCTCCAGACAATTGAAATTTCATGAGAAGAACTACCCAACCCATGACCTACAGTTGGCTGACGTAGTATTCTCTTTGAAAATATGGCGCCATTATCTTTATGGTGTGCATGTGGATGTGTTCACCGATCACAAGAGTCTTCAGTATGTGTTTACTCAGAAGGAGCTTAATCTCAAACAAAGGAGGTGGTTAGAATTACTCAAGGATTATGACATGAGTATTCTTTATCACCCAGGTAAGGCTAATGTTGTTGCTGATGCTTTAAGCAGGTTGTCTATGGGTAGTACCGCCCATGTTGATGAAGAAAATAGAGAGTTAGCGAAACATGTGCATAGACTGGCACGATTGGGAGTTCGACTAATGAATTCCACGGAAGGAGGAGTAATGGTGATGAATGAGGATGAATCATCATTATTGTCAGAAGTAAAAGAGAAGCAATACCAAGATATTATTTTGCTTGAATTAAAGACATATGTTCATAAGCAGAAAGTATTGTATTTTGAACAAGGGGGAGATGGCGTATTGAAGTATCAAGGTAGGTTGTGTTTACCAATGGTGGATGAACTACAAGAGAGGATCATGGAGGAAGCTCATAGCTCTAGATATTCCATTCATTCGGGTCCCACAAAAATGTATCGTGATTTGAGAAAAGTTTATTGGTGGAGTAGTATGAAGAAAGGCATTGCAGAATTTGTTGCTAAGTGTTCGAATTGCCAACAAGTCAAAGTAGAGCACCAAAGGCCCAGTGGTTTGCCTCAGAAAATAAAACTTCCAGAATGAAAGTTTTTTTGGAAGTCGGAGATGATCAATATGGACTTCATCACAGGTTTACCAAGGTCTCGCAGGAAGCATGATTCTATTTGGGGGATTGTCGATAAAATGACGAAATCAGCCCACTCTTTGCCTGTAAAGACTACCCATTCGGCAGAAGATTAAGTTGTACATTCAATAGGTAGTTAGACCCCATGGGGTGCCAGTTTCAATTATTTCAGATAGAGGTGCACAATTTACTACACAGTTCTGGAAATCTTTTCAAAAAGGCTTGGGTTCAAAGGTGAACTTAAGTACTGCCTTTCATCCTCAGACAGATGGGCAAGCAGAGCGTGCTATTCAGACCTTAGAGGATATGTTGATGGCTTGTGTGATTTATTTCAAAGGTAATTGGGATGATCAACTACCTCTTATAAAATTTGCTTACAATAATAGTTACCACTTTAGCATCCAGATGGCTCCTTATGAAGCTCTTTATGGGAGAAGGTGCAAATCTATTATTGGATGGTTTGAAGTTGGTGAAGCAGGGTTGATAGGACCAGATTTAGTCCATCAAGCTATGGAAAAAGTGAAAGTGATTCAACAGAGGTTGAAAACGGCGCAGAGTCGTCAAAAATCCTACATTGATGTTAAGAGAAGGGAGTTAGAGTTTGAAGTAGATGATTAGGTATACTTGAAAGTTTCACCCATGATGGGTGTTATGAGATTCGGTAAGAAGGGGAAGCTTAGTCCTCGGTATATTGGCCCTTACAAGATATCAAAAAGGGTTGGTAATATAGCTTATAAGTTGGACCTACCATAAGAATTAGCCGCGGTTCATCCGGTATTTCACATCACCATGTTGAAGAAGTGCATGGGCGATCATTAATTGATTATAGCAACTGAAGATATTGGGATCAAGGATAGCTTGTCTTATGAGGAGATTCCGGTTCAGATTCAAGATTTTCAAGTTCGCAAGTTGAGGACTAAAGAAGTAGCATCAGTCAAAGTTCTTTGGAGGAACCAATTTGTTGAGAAAGATACTTGGGAAGCTGAAGAAAATATGAAGAAGAAGTATCCACATCTCATTGAGACTAGAGAAATTCCAAATCAAGGTACTAATTCTCTTCTTAGTACTTTTTAATTTATAAGTGGCATGTTGTATTAGCATTGTTTGTTGGGTGTTTGAGTTGAATGTTAGAGGTTACACCCTTAGCCTAGTAAGAGTAATCTCATTCGAGGACGATTTTTCCCAAGGGAGATATATTGTAGCATCTTACTATTTGAAAGAACTAGGAAAAGTTAAAAATTGGAAATAGTCATTTTGGGAAAGAATGGAAAATCTGGAAATTTGGTTAAGTTATGTTAAGTATGGTTTATGGTCAACTTCAAACGACCATAACTCCTAGTTCAGGATGAGTTAGGTATTCTTCTAGATACCGTAGAAAATATCGTTTAATTATCTTTCCAATGCCACCAAGTTTGCACGATTCCGAGTTTATATGAGTGAGATATGCCCATTGGAATTTGGGTCGTTTGGATAAGGAAAGTCCAATCCTGATTTTTAAAGGGTAGTTTGGTCATTTCCTTGCCCAATTGTTTTATTTCGTTTTTGGTAAAGTTATTGTCTAATCATAATTAGATCAGTTTAAGCTTTTACCAAAATACACTAGGGCTTGGAGAAAAGAGAAAAGAGGAGAAAGGAGAAGAAAAGTTCATAGTTCGTTCAGTTCTTGGAGATTTTCGTGTGGATTTCGCCAAGGGTTAATCCCTACGAGGTATGTGAGACTTTCATAGCATTGGGTTCGTTCACCCACGTGCCAAACATGTTTAGTTCAGCGAAATTCGTTAAAAAAAGGTTGAAGTTTGATGTTATTGATATGTATTATTGAGTTTGCTTTCATTCTTGAATTGGGCTGAGACTGAGGAGTTTTAGAGATTAATACGTTGATTTTAAGAGTTGTTTCGAGTTATATTCTTGTGTATATATGCTGGGTATCTGAATCTAAAGAGAATTTGAGAAAAATAGTCGAGGTTAGGCGAATTGGGGCTAGAAAACAAAGAAGGAAAAAGTCGGGCAAATCTGGGCTTTGCGCGTCGTGGACCTGCTCCTTAGATTTGGGAAAAGTTTCTTCGTGTCGTGGAGCGGTCACGGACCACTGTGCCTCAAAAGTTATTTCGGGACCAAATAATTAAATACATCTCCGCGTCACGGACCTGCTTCAGTGATTTCTTGATCTTTTCTCATGTTCATAAGAGTTAAAAATGTTTTCACATTTGAGCAAGAAGGGAAACACCGATTTCCAAAAGAGCTTTTAAGCTAAGTTTTGAGTAATTATCTCTAACCAAAGAAAGAAGCTTTTGTTTTAAAAACATATGAGCTAAGCATATTTGGGAGTAGTATTGACCACCGATATGGAGACACGAGTTTATAATAACTCAAGTCTCCGTAAACCATGTAGCCATCATGGGTAGTAAATGATCATACTTTTTAGATGACTCCTTAAGTGCTTTTTAGCATAAACTAGTGGATCCACTTAGTTAAAGGCGTTCTATATGACGACAAAGTATAGGATAGTTTTAGCAGCGTGGGCAAGATGATGTATCACCACTTAGGCTCATAGTGGTGGTTGTCGGTTAGACAAACTCCCGTAGTATTACATTACTTTATTGATACGAGTAAGTTGAGTTGTTATTGCATTTTCTTTAACAAACTGAGTTGCTTTCTATTGTTTTAAAAAGCTTCCTATATATTGCATGTGTATTATTGCTTTATATTGAGTTTAGTTTAGTATTCCCCTCGCATACTCGTACATTCAATGTACCGATGCCATTTGGCCTGCATCATTTTATGATGCAGACACAGGAAATCAGTATCAGCATCCAGGGCCCCGTTGATCCAGTTAAGCACTCAGAATCAGTTGGTGAGCCTCCTTACTTTCCGGAGGACTCCTTTTACTTTGCTTTTAGTATTTCTGTTGTTAGGATGATCGGGGATCTTGTACAGACGTCCCTCATTGTTTTAGAGGCTTCATAGACAGTTAGTAGTTCAGTTGTCTTTACATTATTATTTCATATGTTAAGACTTTAGTTGCCATTTTGGCCAACTTGAATGTTTGATCTTTAAACGTTCTAAGTTATTTTATTAAACATTTGAGTAGAAATGCATTTGATCATTGTAAATATGCTTAGAGTCTTCTGCTGAGTAAGTAAGCCAGGCCAAGGGTTCGCTTGGGGACAATAATGGTTCTCGAGTTCCAGCCACATCCGAGGTGTACGCTCAGGCCCTTGAATTTCAGGGACTG
This sequence comes from Solanum tuberosum, assembly GCF_000226075.1. Classification (NCBI taxonomy): domain Eukaryota; kingdom Viridiplantae; phylum Streptophyta; class Magnoliopsida; order Solanales; family Solanaceae; genus Solanum; species Solanum tuberosum. Next base: position 141,320 of record NW_006239527.1, on the reverse strand, counting down.
ACTTGGGGCGCTCTGGCTGGTGCAGCGCCCCAGAGGTCAAATTTCAGAGCCCCTTTTGGGGCCCTATGGCTGGGGCGGCACCCCAGTCCCCTGCCCAAGTGACCTCAAACTTTTCTTCTTCGTTTTTCAACTCTAAACCCCCTATTTCAACTTGGTTCTTTTCCCAAACACGTAGAATCAACTATACCATCAATAAATGTAAGATTCCACTCGAAAATACACCTAAAATCATGAATCAAACTCAAGAAACTTCAACAACAAGAACCCACAAGATTTCAATCGAATTATCATCAAGAACTCATAAGATTTGCTTTCAAACAATACAACTTCGCTGAATTGCATCATGATTAGAGCGTGGGTGAACTAAATCAACACTATGTGATCTCACATACCTCGTAGTGATTAACCCTTGGCGAAATCCACACGAAATTCTCCAAGAAATTGATGAACCTTTAACGTTTCTTTTCCTTTCTCCTCTTTTCTCTTTTCTCCAAGCCCTAGCGTATTTTGGTAAAAGCGTAAAATGATCTAATTCTGATTAGACCCTAACTTAATTACCAAAACAAATAAACAATTGGGCAAGGAAAGACCAACTACCCTTTCAAAATCCGGATTGGACTCTTCTTATCCAAACAACCCAACTTCCAATGGGCATATCTCACTCATACGAACTCGGAATACTGCAAACTCTGCGGCGTTGGAAAGATAATTCAAAGATATTTCCTATGGTATCTGTAAGCACACCTAAATCATCTTGAGATAGCAGTTATGTTTTTTTGAAGTTGACCCAAAACTCATTCTTAACTTAACTTAAACAAATTTCCAGAGTTTTCATTCTTTCCAAAAATGACTCCTTTCAAATTTTAGCTCTTTCTAGTTCTTTCGAATAACGAGATGTTACAATATCTCCCCCTTGGGAACATTCGTTTTCGAATGAGATTACTCTTACTAGTCTAAGGGTGTAGCATCTAATATTCAGCTCAAACACCCAACAAGCAAATCTAACACATCAAGTATATAAATTAAAGAGTACCTTGGTCTGGAATTTCTCCAGGCTCAAAGAAATGTGGATATCTCTTTTTCATATTCTCCCTAGCTTCCCAAGTAGCTTCTTCAACAAATTGATTCTTCCAAAGGACTTTAACTGACGCTACTTCCTTATTCATCAACTTGCGAACTTGGCAATCTAGAATCTGAACCAGAATCTCCTCATAGGATAAGCTATCATTGATACTAATATCTTCTATTGGTATGATAAGTAAAGGATCTCTCATGTACTTCTTCAACATGGAAATATGAAATACCGGATGAACCGCTGCTAACTCTTGGGGTAGCTCTAACTCATAAGCTATATTACCAATCCTTTTGGATAATCTGTAAGGGCCAATATACCGGGGACTAAGCTTTCCCTCCTTACCGAATCTCATAACACCCTTCATTGGTGAAACTTTCAAGAATACCCAATCATCTACTTTAAACTCTAACTCCATTCTCCTAACATCAGTGTAGGATTTCTGACGACTCT
>NW_006239527.1:134764-138446 GCF_000226075.1 Solanum tuberosum | reverse complement strand
GAACCTTCTATAATATCCAGCCAACCACAAGAAACTCCTAATATCAGTTGGAGAGGTGGGTCTATGCCAATTCTGCACTACCTCTATTTTCTGAGTGTCAACTCTAATTCTATCACCGGAAACTATGTGGCCCAAGAATGCCATGGACTCAAGTCAAAACTCACATTTAGAAAACTTAGCATACAACTCCTTATCTTTTAGAGTTTGGAGAACTATTCTGAGATGGCTAGCATGATCTTCCTCATTCCTCGAATATATTAGTATGTCATCAATGAATACGATAGCAAACATATCTAAATAAGGATTGAATAGTCTATTCATAAGGTCCATGAATGTTGTCGGTGCATTGGTTAAACCGAACGACATGACCAGGAACTCATAATGACCATAACGGGTCCTGAATGCTGTCTTTGGAATATCACATTCCTTTACTTTCAACTGATGGTAGCTAGATATGAGGTTTATCTTACAGAAATAGGTAGCACTCTGAAGTTGATCGAAAGGATCATCAATTCTCGAAAGAGGATACTTATTCTTGATGGTAACCTTGTTCAACTGACAGTAATCTATACACATCCTAAGGTAACCATCCTTCTTCCTCACAAATAAGACCGGAGCGCCCCACGGTGAGAAACTTGGCCGAATAAAACCCCTATCAAGGAGATCTTTCAACTGTTCTTTTAGCTCTTTCAACTCTGTTGGTGCCATTTTATATGGCAAAATAGAGATAGGACGAGTATCGGGAAGAATATCTATACCAAAGTCTATTTCTCTCTCAGGAGGAACTCCGGGTAGATCATCTGGAAAGACTTCTGGAAGATCACTCATAACTAGAACTGTCTCAATAGGAGGTATCTCAATACTAGAATCATTAACTCGGACTAAGTGATAGATACAACCCTTGGAAACTAAATATCTCGCCTTGAGGTACGAATTGAAATGACCCTTAGGCACTGCTGAACTGCTACTCCACTCTATAATTGGCTCATTAGGAATTTGGAACCTAACGACTCGAGTTCTACAATCAATAGAGGCATAACAGGCATGAAGCCAATCTATACCTAGAATGACATCAAAATCTACCATGTATAACTCAACTAAATCAGTCATGGTGCTCTTGCAATTGATGGAAATGACACAATCACGATATACTCGCTCAGCTAGAATAGACTCCCCAACAGGTGTAGAAACACAAAAAGGTTCACAAAGTTTCTCGGGAATAACATCAAATTTCATTGCAACATAAGGAGTCACAAAATATAAACTCGCTTTTGGATCTAGTAAAGCATAAACATCAAGAGTAAAGATTTTGATCATACTAGTCACAACATCTGGAGAATTCTCTTGCTTTTGACGACTAGTGATCGCATAAAGGCGGTTTGCCCCTCCGCCAGTACCAGAAGTAGCTCCTCTAGGTGTAGCCCTATCTGGTGGAGAAACTGATGAAGATTGGGCTTTATTGCCCTGATTTCCATTACCTTTCCCGTTCTTAGGGCACTCTTTCATGAAGTGACCCTCTTGTCCACACTTGAAACAACCTATGGAGCTATCACGACATTTACTTGGGTAGGTCCTACCAAATTTAGCACATACATGAGCCCAGTTACCTCATTTTGCCATACTATCATGAGATTGTGCAAGTCTAGCTTTGAAGTGCTGTAAATTCTGACTATTGTACTCCCCTTTGTTTCTGGGTGCAGGTGCACTAGAAGATGATGGAGCATGTCCCTTTTGCTTTTATTGAAAGAAAGAACGATTCACATTATTTCTCTGCTGCCCGGACTCATTCCCTGTCTTTACTTTCTTGTTTCTAAGCTCCTCCATATCCCTTAACTTTTCTTCTTCAACCTGCTGCACATTAACCATCAAACATGTTATATCCATGTCACCTATTAGCATCGTAGCCTTACCTTCCTTACTCGACAGACGAGACAGTCCAGCAACAAACAAACTCATCCTACTCCTCATATCCGCAACCATCTCCGGAGCATATCTGGAAATTTGGGTGAACTTCAAACTGTACTCATGAACACTTAGTGAATCTTGCTTAAGGGTGAGAAACTCTCGCACCTTGGCCTATCTCAACTCTCGGGGAAAGAAACGCCCCAAGAAGACCTCCTCAAAACAAGCCTAACCCGCAGGTGGTGCTCCCTCAGCTCTACCCTTCTTCTATTGATCAAACCAAGTCCTAGCAACATTCTTCAGTTGATATGTAACTAGTTCCACTCGCTCAGCATCGACAACACGCATAACTTCAAATACCTTTTGTAGTTCCTCAATAAAATTTTTCGGATCCTCAATAGTACTTAAACCAGTGAGACTTGGAGGATTCATCCTCAAGAACTCGTGGATCCTCGAAGTATCAACCTCTTCATATCGAGCTCCTCTCTATTGCCCAACCTGGTTAGTCACAACTTGGCTTAACATTCGAATCGCTTCCTTGAACTCAGCTTTCATGACTTCTCCTTGGGGTTGCACTTCAGGTGCATTAGGTACCCCTTGCTCCTCAATGTTCCTCCTAGCAGGACGACCTCAGACAGCTCTTCGTGGAGGCATGATTAACTGAAACACATGCACAAACACGAATTAGAAGAAACTTTTTAGAGATCAAACTCTAACGCACGAAATGAGTGTGACAAAAGTGAGGTAATTTCCTAAGTGTTCCAGCTTCCTAATTATAGATATGGAGCGCTTCACACCTATAAATAAGACTCTACAGACACGGCTTCATAGACTCCTTAGGACTTTTGAACTCTGTGCTCTGATACCAAGTTTGTCACGCCCCGAGCCTACACCCTGGGTGAGACTGGCACTCGAGAACCATTGTTGGCCTAAAGCAAACCCTTGGTCTGACTTACTTTCTCAGTGGAAGACTTAAACATAAGAAAAAGTCTCAAAACATAACTCATGCAATAACTTAAAGAGATATAAAGCTTAACCAAAATGGCAACTCGAGTCTTAACGTATACAACTGAAAATAGAAAGACTAAAGAACTATGACTACTCGTCTATGAAGCCTCTAAACAAAGAGGGATGTCGAGACAAGATCCCCGATTATCCTAACAACTGAAATACTTGAAAGCAAAGTAAAAGGAGTCCTTCGGAAAGCAATGAGGCTCACCAACTGACTCTGAGTGCTCAATTGTATCAACGAGGCACTGGATGCTGACCCTGATTACATGTGTCTACATCATAAAATGATGCAGGCCAAATGGCACCTAATTACCGGTGTCTGCATCATAACAACGATGCAGGAAAAATGGCGGTAGTATATTGAATGTACAACTATGCGAGGGGAATACTAAAACATAATGTAAGCTTGAAAAGAATCTGAAAGGAACACTTACCTTGGCTTTACTCAACTCATGAATACTCAACTCAAATGCAAAGTAAAAACTACAATAAAGGTTCAGTTTATACAAAGCATTTAAAACAATAGGTGATAACTCAACATGTTAAAGAAATGCAATAACAACTCTGTTACATAGAAGTAATATAATATTGTCGGAGTTTCTCTAACCGACAACCACCACTATGAGCCTAAGTGATGATACATCGTCTTGCCTACGCTGCCAGAACTTTCATATAATTTACCGTCATATAGAAAACCTTAACTAAGTGGATCCACTAGTCTATGCTAAAAAGCACTAAGGAATCATCTAAAAAATATGATCCTTTCTAC
>NW_006239527.1:134327-134454 GCF_000226075.1 Solanum tuberosum | reverse complement strand
AAAAGTATGATCATTTACTACCTAGGATGGCTACATGGTTTATGGAGACTTCAGTTATTATGAACTCGCATCCTCATATCGGTGCTCCATACTACTCCCAAAATATACTCAGCTCATATGTTTTTAA
>NW_006239527.1:121141-134225 GCF_000226075.1 Solanum tuberosum | reverse complement strand
TCCCGTATAATCTTTGAAGAAATGAACTTTACTCTTACTCCTTACTCAACTCAAAGCTTAAGTCTTACAACAAGGTTAAAACGTTTGTAAAAGACTTTTGGAAAACTCCATGAACTTCTCTTGACTTGACTCTTAACTTTCCTTGAATTGAACTATGGATTCAAGGATTAGGATTTGTGATAGGAAAGATCTCATGATGTTTAGGAATATTTAGGCGTACCTTAGAGTATCAAAATCGACTAGAAAACATAGGTACATTGCTAAGGAACTAGTACAGAAAGAGGGGAAAAGGTGGAAGAACTGGCGTCCCTGGCGCTCTGAAAGGCGCGGGGCGCCAGCCCTTGAATTTCAGGGACTGACTTGGGGCGCTCTGGCTGGTGCGGCGCCCCAGAGGTCAAATTTCAGAGCCCCTTTTGGGGCGCTATGGCTGGGGCGGCGCCCCAGTCCCCTGCCCAAGTGACCTCCAACTTTTCTTCTTCGTTTTTCAACTCTAAATCCCCTATTTCAACTTGGTTCTTTTCCCAAACACGTAGAATCAACTATACCATCAATAAATGTAAGATTCCACTCGAAAATACACCTAAAATCATGAATCAAACTCAAGAAACTTCAACAACAAGAACCCACAAGATTTCAATCGAATTATCATCAAGAACTCATAAGATTTGCTTTCAAACAATACAACTTCGCTGAATTGAATCATGATTAGAGCGTGGGTGAACTAAATCAACACTGTGTGATCTCACATACCTCGTAGTGATTAACCCTTGGCGAAATCCACACGAAATTCTCCAAGAAATCGATGAACCTTTAACGTTTCTTCTCCTTTCTCCTCTTTTTCTCTTTTCTCCAAGCCCTAGCGTATTTTGGTAAAAGCGTAAAATGATCTAATTCTGATTAGACCCTAACTTAATTACCAAAAATGAAATAAAACAATTGGGCAAGGAAAAGACCAAACTACCCTTTCAAAATTCGGATTGGACTTTCCTTATCCAAATAACCCAACTTCCAATGGGCATATCTCACTCATACAAACTGGGAATCGCGCAAACTCGGCGGCGTTGGAAAGATAATTTAAAGATCTTTCCTACGGTATCTAGAAGTACACCTAACTCATCCTGAGATAGGAGTTATGGTCGTTTGAAGTTGACCCAAAACTCATTCTTAACTTAACTTAAACAAATTTCCAGATTTTTCATTCTTTCCAAAAATGACTCCTTTCAAATTTTAGCTCTTTCTAGTTCTTTCGAATAGTGAGATGTTATACCTTGGACCTCACAACTCTTTGAACTCTTTTCCTTTTCTTTATTTGCGTCTTTTTATGCGTCTTAGAAATTATGGGAACTCTCGAAACTTGAGGATATATCAGTCGATATAGATATATTATTAGGACTCCACAAGTACTAGTTTATTATAATCACTTCTTGAAGCCAGTTAATTAAATAGATAACTCCTATTAGTTTGATTTAGTTGATAGTTAATCACAAATCATCATTAGGAACGATACTTCACTTATCATATTATATGATAGAATCCCAAATATGTTTAGTGACTACATTTTTCAAAGATACTCAATGTTAATAAATTGAGGATATAATAGGAAAAATAAAATTGTCTCTTTTTAATTTGCCAAAAATGATAAGTAAAAGGAGAAATCAAATTAGAAAATATTTGACAAGTAAATAGGAACGAAGTGAATAATAAATAAGTAATTTTTCTATCTCAATTTATGCCACGCGTTTTCTTATTTTGATCATGATGAATTCTATAAAATTTTACGTATTCCTATTATTATTAACTATTTGATTTTATATATTTTTATTTTATCCGATAATTTATAAATATACAAACATCTATATTTTATTTATAGCAAACAAATTATCAACTAACAGTTTTCTTGAAGAATAGATACATCCTTTAAATTCTTGATCATTTATTTTTTTTGTTAACCAAATTCTTAATCATTTAAAATGAATACCGACATATTTGAAAATAAAAAGAAAATCATAATCTCACTCCAACAAGATTAAGCAATATTAAAGACATAACTCAAAGTATATACGAAGAGAGAACTTGGCAGCGGTACCAAGGTGTACTAGTTTATGGTTATTATATTAGGGATGGAAAAAGAGTGTGGGTAAAAATTTGGGGTGGTGTAATCTTCATATTGCATGTTTTCTTCTGAATGCATGTCTGCTTTATATTAGGGTGTGGATTTAGATCAACGGATCTATCAGTATGTGTTGTTTGTATTGATACTACTTGTTTGTGTTGGTACTACTTTTGCTATGTCATTTGACATAGTCTGATTGCAGGACCAGTGGTGTTTCATATGTGATCATAGTATGGTAATCTTTATTTTGTCCTCTCTTAGTAGCTCTTGTACCCGTTTAGACTAGTTCCTTTGGGAGATTTTCAGTTATTTGTTTAAAGATGATTCTTGGACTTGAGTTTTCTTGGTTATTCCAACTTTTAAAAGAGATTTCTTACATTTTATTTACTTCCACATTTAGGTGTCCGCGCGATTCGATAGGTTGGGTCGTGACAATTTAACTTATTATGTATATATTATGTTTGGTAATGATGGGGATAACGTCTAATAAAAGGATGGTTGATTTTGATAAGATTGTTTGCAACAAATTTTAAAATGACAGAAAATAAATTGCAATAAAAAAAGAATCTGAAGAAACTAGAATGTTTTATTGATAAATAGTGCGTGTATAATTATGTTTCTCCCTTGATTCCTCTATCTGAAATTCTCCGTTTTGCCCATTTGAGGGCTGTTTGTAGCCTATTTCTCGAACATAGGAGGTCACATCCTGATCTCTTTGTGAATATTCCATGAATTTATGAAAATTTTAAGATGCCTCTTCAAGAAAATATATTTTCCTTTATATCAACATAAACCATGGTTTAGAGTACCATAGCCTCCAAGAACACTAACTGAAATAGAACTTGTATTGTAGTGTCTTACAAAATTTCGATGTCTACAAAAATAACTACCATTACTTAACAAGTTTGTAACAAATAAAAAAAAGGTTTTAGGAGTGACTTCTTTATGTTTTTTACTCTAATAAACGGAAATAAATCTCTGACCTATTTAATAATTTATCAAATTAAAATAATCATAAATTAATAAACCTGCAAAACTTGCTAGTACCTTCACAATTCGCATGGTATGCTAGCTGTACCAATTCTAAGTATTTTAATTAAGAATCAGAAATAAATAAACCATGCACCTACTCAGAGATAACATCTCAGATGGTCACTCAATTTTAAATAGTTCACTTAGAAAGTCACTTAACTTTGGGTTGTTTACTTAGAAAATCACTCAACTTTGTTTTTTAACTCAAAAGTCACTCAACTATTGATGTTTCACTTAGAAAGTCACCCAACTATTTATGTTTCACTTAGAAAGTCACTTAATCAATTTAAATAATCTTTTCATTAAATTTTGTAAAAATACAAAAAATAATTAAATTATTTTTAAAAATAAATAAGATGCTTGTTTTAATTATAGTTTTTTTACTACCTTTTCATTAAAAAAAATAGTAGAAGATCGTTACTGCCCCTTTTTTTTAATTACTTCCTATCAATTTCAATTTTTCTTTTTGGTAATCTTTTAACAATTTATTTCTAGTTTTATAATTACTAGAACCGAAAAACTTTTTTTGGAGGGGCGGGGGAATTGTTACTCAACGTTTTTTAATTTTTTTTAGAAAACTTATAATTAAATAATTGAAGCAGATCAATAAAATAATTAAAATAGATATCTTATTATTTCTTTAAAAATAGTTTAAGATAAAATTTAATGAAAAAATTATTTAAATTGGTTGAGTGACTTTCTAAGTGAAATATAAATAGTTGGGTGACTTTCTAAGTGAAGCACCAATAGTTGAATGACTTTTGAGTTATAAAACAAAGTTGAGTGACTTTCTAAGTAAACAACTAAAATTGAGTGACCTTTTAAGTAAACAACTCAAAGTTGAGTAACCATCTGAGATAATATTAACTCCACCTACTCTTAATATGATTTCCTAAAAAATAAATAGCTAAGCACCTACTTTTCCAAATCTCTCAACATCAGAGATTAAACGTCAATTTTGTCTTTGATTATATGGTTTTCTATTCATCTCAAATAATTTTTTAAAAATGAAAAAATAATTAAGGCCGGTTCTTTATTAATGAGTTTTCAAGTGATATTTCTTATATTTTTTACTGAATTTTTCAGTACAATTATACAATTTGTGTAAAAGTTAATGAGTTTTTAAAAACCCCTATTTAATAAGAGCCTAAATCCGTCTTTGTGTTCATTTATGTTGAATTTTTAGGTGATCTGTATTGATTTTACATTGAATTGTTGTAATAAATTATCTTTGATATATAATTATATATCATATATACACAATAATACATTATCTATACAATATCGATACATTACACATACATACAACTTTTTTTGTTGTCAGTATAGTTATGTAAGAATCCCTAAGCCAAAAGTTAAAAATATTAGGATATGACTTTTTGCTTAAGATGCAAATCTAAACCCCTTTTTAATAAGAGCCTAAATCCGTCTTTGTGTTCGTTTATGTTGAATTTTTAGGTGATCTGTATTGATTTTACATTGAATTGCTGTAATAAATTATCTTTGATATATAATTATATATCATATATACACAATAATACATTATTTATACAATATCGATACATTACACATACATACAACTTTTTTTGTTGTCAGTATAGTTATGTAAGAATCCTTAAGCCAAAAGTTAAAAATATTAGGATATGACTTTTTGCTTAAGATGCAAATCTACACACATGGTATACAAACCGTGAATTGAGACACTCAGAATATGTTTGGATTGACTTAAAAAAAAAATAGCTTCTAAGTCAAAATAAAAAGTTAAATTTAAATGATTTTTTAGACAAAAAATATCCTAATATTTTAAACTTATTTTAAGTTATTTTTATATTTGTCAAACACTTTCAGAAGTCAAAAACTGAATATTTTTAATGTATTTGATCATCTTTTAAGTCAATCCAAACACTCTCTCAATGTATTTTCTTTCTTTGAGACAATTAGCAACAAAATTAGCACTTAAATGACTGTCCTAGAGCTAATTAGCGCCCAAATTTGGCTAATTATTTTTTTTGTATTCGAGTAATTATATAATAAATATCTAATATTCTAATACAGTAAATCTCACTAAATTTTTTAATTATATTTCTTCCTATTTTTATAATACATATTCGTACAATCAAATTGAGGTGCTGTTTTATTTTTGCAACATGCCAAGTTTTTTACTAATATTTTTTCCATTTTTATTTCTTCTTTATGTTTTTCACATAGTTCTATAAACCATTGTTGCAAGAATTTCATTCTAGCTCCTAAGGTATCTGTTAATCCTGCTTCATTCCAACTTTTTATTACTTTTGAATTAAAAGGTTCGGATAATTTTGTATTATAACGGACGAGCCCACTAGTGATATTGTCCGCTTTGGACCTAGGCACACACGACTCTAAAACACGTCATTAGTTGGTAAGGCGGCTTACTTCAATACCCAACATCTCTCTTGTGTTTTACCGATGTGGGACTTCTAATCTTAAGTTGGGGCGTCACATACACCCCCTCTATGGACTCAATGTCCTCACTGAGGTTTGCCCCACCGTATGAGATTTATCGATACTCAACACTGAGGTTTGCCCCGCCTTACCGGGATTTGCCCAAACTCAGTTCAACTCTAGTTCACATTGACAAGACTGACACAGGAGTGACTCTGATACCATTTGTAACGGCCCAACTCGCTAGTGATATTGTCCGCTTTGGGCCTAAGCCCGCACGGCTTTAAAACGTGTCACTAGTTTGTAAAACCTACTTACGTAAATACTCAACATCTCTTGTGTTTTACCAATGTGAGACTTCTAATCTTAAGGTGGGGCGTCACATTAATAAAGGTGGGATCATAAAATATTATTATTTTGTAGATGTATTATTTAATGGATAATTTAATATTTATTAATTTAAAGAGTGTTTTGAGATTCAATGAAGGTTAATTTTGATTACATCAAAATCATTGTATCTTACTAATTTATGTATCATATTTATTAAATTCACGTAAAAAAAATAATTTTATTATACATAACGTACAATGAGTACACTAATAATGTTGATGATGAAGTTGAATATGATACAATATCTTTGGAGCCAGTTACACGTAAGAAAAGACTTATCACATCTAGAACTCTTCACAATTTTATGGTGCAGTTTGAAAAGACAATATCGAAACTTTTGAATGCAATAAAAAAAGTTAGAAATAAGCATTAATTAGATTAAATTTTAACAAAAAACAAAATACAATAGAATTATATTTTTTACTATATTGTCTTAAACATATTTGTACTGGCTACCTTCACATGGTATGCTAGTTGTACCAACTCTAAGTATTATTAATTAAGAATTAGAGGCATGTTATCAAATCTTCAACATCAGAGATTATATGGTTTACTATTCATCTCAAATAATTTTTAAAAACTGAAAAAATAATCAAGGCGATCCTTCACCAACTTTTTACGCAAATCTATACACACGTGGTTAGGGTTTCACTCAAAAAGATAAATAAACTTTTAAATCAAATTTTGAATTGCGAATAATTTAATAAGGACAAAACGATTGTTACAATACTTATATATATATATTAGTCTATTTTAGGCTCCAATCTTTTCAACTCAAATTAATAGTCCCCCTTGTCCACTCTCTTTTCACACCAAACACATTTCTATTAAAAATTTGGCCAAACACATACACAACTCCTCAAGCTTATCCTCATTTTTTATTTTGACATTATATAGTTTATCTTAACCCTGGTCCGTTTTCACCCTTAAACTCTATTTTTTTTTATGTATCATTTAAACACGATTTTTTTTTTTGTGATTTCTTTAATTATTTTTATTTATGTTCTTCATATTGAGTAATTTTTCCCTAATTTTATATCTCAATATGAGTGGCAATGTGGCATAGTCACATATAGTAATGGGTGGCCAGTCGAAAACCATTTGTTGAAAAATTATATATAACTAGATCAAAATTTATTTTTCATCTATATATATATACTAAATCTTAAACATTCATTACTAAACTTTTGACTTCACACTAATACCATTGAGCCTACAATTTTTTTTTGTTTTCCATTCGAGATCTTATACTTACATTGAAGCTCGATTAATATGTATCCATTCGAAGGAAAGTGATAATCACTTAGCCTACAAATTTCTATAAAACCCCACAACCAGCCCAGTTATCTTATTTACTCAGCCAATTTTGTTTTACAAAAAAATGACTACACTGTGCGCAAATTCTACAATATATTCCTTGAACAATTACATTTCATTACATTCTAAAAACATTAGTGTCTTCAATTTTATGCCTCCAATCAAAAGGAACAATGTTTATTCCCCATCTGCTATCCGTTGCTCAAATATTCAATTATCTGACCCTAATTATGTTACAATTTTCGACACGACGCTTCGTGACGGAGAACAGGCCCCGGGTGCATCCATGACCATTAAACAAAAAATGGACATTGCATCTCAATTGGCTAAGCTTGGTGTTGATGTTATTGAGGTTGGTTTTCCAGCTGCCTCTCAGGCTGAGTTTGACCTTGTGAAGTTGGTAGCACAGAAAATTGGTAATCTTTAATTATGTCTCCATCTTATTTAAAATTTAATAGTACTATATCCAAGTGGATTTGCATGTATATGAGATATACAACAAATCTCCCGCGCCTCTCTAATATGTATCTAGTATCCCAGATACATGTGAATCACTACGAATGCATACATATTCATGTATCTTGTGATTCGCGTGTATTTAGCTAATAATAATATATATATATATGATAGTGAATTATGTCAAATTATTGAATTATACTATGTCTAAATAGGTAATAACATAGATGAAGAGGGATATGTACCGATGATTTGTGGTTTGGCGAGATCTACTAAGGAAGATATCGATAAAGCTTGGGAGAGTTTGAAGTATGCAAAGAAACCGATGATTCATATGTTTATCGCGACGAGCGATATACATATGAAGTATAAATTGAATATGAATAGATAAGAAGTTGTGGAGAGAGCAAGGAGCATGGTGGCTTATGCCAGAAGTCTCGGGTTCGAGCATGTTAATTAGGTTTAGCTTGGAAGATGCTACAAGGTTTGTAATATTTGTCATATTTATATTTTTACCATATGGTGTATATATGTATGGTTGAATTTGTATTATTTTTGTCAGATCTGATAAGGAGTTTGTTTATCATATTATTGGAGACGTTATTAAAGCTGGTGCAACATGCATTTGTGTTGCTGATACTGTTGGATGCAATTTGCCAAATGAATTTGCACAACTAATTGTTGACATAAAAGCCAATACATTAGGTATCCAAAATGTGATCCTTGCAGTACATTGTCACAATGATCTTGGACTTGCTACTGCCAACACATTAGCTGTATGTATTCATTAATTCCCAACTACTCTTTCCGTCCATTTTTATTTGTCATATTTCGCTTTTCAAAAGTCAATTTTACGTATTTTCAAAGTTAAATTAGATTACATTAATTCGATATTTTAAACAAAAAAATAGATATTCAAAAACTATATGAAAAGTACTATAAATTGTTATTTTTTGCATAATGAAAAAATACATTTTAAAATGATAGTCAATATTTTTTATAGTTTTACTCTAAAAAAAGAAACTATAACAATTTAAAATGGATGGAGATAGTAATATTTATATAAATTTCATTTCTAAAAATATCGTTAATTTGAGTCTCATACGTCGATGGAATTCAGGGAATTTGTGCAGGGGTAAGACAAGTTGATGTAACCATCAATGGTATTGGTGAAAGAGCTGGAAATGCTTCTCTAGAAGAGGTGAGGGAGAATAACCTTTAATTATTTTTATATATATAAAATGTTAATCCATCTCTAGCTAATTAATATTATTATATCTATTTTATATAGATAGTAATGGCCATAAAATGTCGTGGAGAGGAAGTACTAGGTGATGTTTATACTGGGATTAATACAAAACATATATTCACCACAAGCAACATGGTATGTATATATAGTTGTTAAAAATTAATTATGCATATAATAATATTGTCATATATATATATATATGCAGGTAGAGGAGTATAGTGGGCTTAAGCTACAGCCACATAAGGCCATTGTTGGCGCTAATGCTTTTACTCATGAAAGTGGAATTCATCAGGTGAACTATTTAATTAATGTACTTATCAAGATCTGTTTTAACAATCAACTAAAACATAAAATGTACTCCCTATGCACCGTAAGGTAGTTTGACTCGATACGAAGTTTAAAAAAAAAGGAAAATATTTAAAATTTGTGGTCTAAAATGAATGATAAAAATTTGTGTGGCTATAAAATCATTTCATTAAGAGTAAAATGGACATGTTAAAGTTAAATTGTTGCTTAATATAGAAACGTGTCATTCTTTTTGAGATTGACTAAAAAACAAGTAAGTCATATAAATTGAGACAGAGAGACTATGTAATTAAAATTATGAATGGACGACACAACAAAAATGACGAATTAAATAAGAACATGTGGTATTTGAACAAAACATTAAAAAAATCATAATTTAAGTTATAGCTAAAATAAGAAAATCTATGGAAGAAGGCACAGGTACCCCCGTAGACTATGACCGAAATCCCAGAGACACACCTTAACTAAACTAAGGTCCTATATATTATCCTCCTAAACTCATTTTATATATAATATTGTACACCTTTTGGCTTATGTGGCACACCCCGTGACTCCATGCAGTTTAGGCACGTGGGCGATGTTTGGATACCACGTAAGCCAAAAAGGTGTATAATATTACAAAAAAAAATAAGTTCAAGGGGGTCACATGACCTTAGTTAGTTACGGTGTGTCTCTAGGATTTGGGTCATAGTCTAGGGAGGTACTTCTACCTTTTCCCAAAATCTACTAAAAATATTACTGCAATTCTACCTTATTCTAATTAAATAGCATTATGTTCTCAACTAAATAATTTTTTTTTTGTGTTATTCTATGTACTTAATTTAGGATGGAATATTAAAGAACAAAGGTACATATGAATTTATATCTCCTGAAGATGTTGGATTTATTCGTGCTAGTGAACATGATGGTATTAGATTGGGAAAACTCAGGTACACACTGTTTTATTAGATTACGTATTTACCATGCTCCTGAAGTTCTTAATGATTCAGTTCGATCGATTATTATATATCGTATTATTTCTTAGTTATCTAATTTTATATAATCAAAATTACATTTTTGAAACCATCTCAATAGTTTAGATTTTTTTATTGATATCCATATGGTTCGATTATTGCATTACTGTTCTTTCTTGCATACTGCTTTGCATTTCACTTAATTTCGTTGTCGTTACTGTTTTCATTTTTGTAGTCTTTTTTTTCAAGTTGCTTTGAAATGTTTTACTTAAATCAAAGGTGTCTACGAGGTAGGGGTAAGGTCTGTGTACACTCTACCTTTCACATACTTCATTTACAGAATTACACTGAATATGTTATTGTTGGTACGGTTCAATTAGGAATTTGATACTATGGTTAATATTTTGTGCAGTGGACGTCATGCATTGAAAATTAAAATGCTTGAGGTATAATATTTCAAAAAATTAAATTATGATATTATAATATATGAATGTGCATTAACACTCATTTTATTATGTTATAGCTTGGATATAATTTTGAGGAAAAACAACTTGAGGACCTCTTTTGGAGATTCAAGTCAATGGCTGGGAGGAAAAAGGTGAATTAAATTGTCGATGTTTTCATAATGAAACACTTAATTTTTTAATTATTGGATATTCTTTCAGCTTGGATATCATTTAATTTTCCAATTTATTGATGACTTACTTAAAAAATTAAAGATTTATGAGTGTTGTCGTACTGTATATGTGTATGGAGAGGTAGGGAAATGGCCTCCACTACGCTTCTCCTTATTAATAGTATTATTTAGTTATCGCGTTGTTTTTATTTTTTTTATGTATATATCTATTATTATCTGTTGCTCACATTTGCTTAGTTACTTCCAATATTGTTGTTATATTTTCTTATCTTCATACTTTGAATTCTTTTCTTTTTTGATGCGCTGAGTATGAGTATCTATCAAAAATAACCTCTCTACTCCATAAAAATAGGGATAAGGTCTGTGTACATTTTATCC
This sequence comes from Solanum tuberosum, assembly GCF_000226075.1. NCBI lineage: Eukaryota > Viridiplantae > Streptophyta > Magnoliopsida > Solanales > Solanaceae > Solanum > Solanum tuberosum. The sequence continues at coordinate 122,973 of NW_006239527.1, read as the reverse complement.
TCCACAGATTTCATTTATGAAATTACACTCGATATATATTGTTGTTGTTATATGTTTGTTTTATATCTATTTATCTTTCTGTACAACAATCTTTTCAGAATATAACCGCAGATGATTTAAGAGCACTCATGTTAAATGAAACTGTCCAACCTCAAATTGCTTGACAACTTGGAGATGCATGTCACCTACTGATGGAAGAGCTTATCTAATGTTGCAGTATCTAACCTCAAATTTTCTTGAACTCTGGTGGATTCAATCTTTTAAGTTTTTAGTATTAAATTCCTTGTACTTTCTAAACCGCGAGTTTAGACTTATGTTTGTTGTGCTTTTAATAATTTTTGTTGGTTATTTTGACATTTTAGTATTAATAAAATGCATCAATTGAATTGTTAGTGTGTTCGTTAGTTATGGGCAGTTTCCTTTTGCTTTTAAGTGACAAGTGTGGTTATTGTTTTAAGTGATATGTGTGGCCATACATCCTCATTTCTGAGGTGCACTTCATCCTTTGACAGCTTGACTTTATTGCTATTCTTAATGCATACAAACGTTGCTGTGAACGTTGGATTTTTAGACGTTGAGCAACTCTTCATTTTCTGCACGTTAGTGGCATTGGATGCCCTCACATTATTTCACTCATTATTTTTCATTATACCTTGTAACCTATGTAATTTACTACCCCATTATCTTCCTATTCATTGCTAGGAAGACTTCTTCTAGTATAAATAGTGGTGGTCTTCATTTGGTTTAAAAACAAGAAAAATATAGAGAAGGAAAAGTTAGTCAAAAAAGAGAGTTCTTATTAGTTGAAGGGAGGTGTTCTTTTTGTGGAGTTTTGGACTCAACTCTTGTCCAGAGTTGTTGAGTTATACTTTGTGTTAAGGTTGTTGTATCGTGGAGGGGACAAGTCAAGAAGTACTATTACTGGATCGGTGAAAAACATTTGTTGTAGTGGGCTTGAATCTCCTTAAAGAGAGCGAGATATCTGCGCCTCAACCTGAAGAGATTTTATTTCATTTGTTTTCAATCGTAATCTTGTAATTCTGTTATTTTGTAATTTTTCACTAACAATTTTAAGGAGATTCAACATGGCTACAATTGAAAAAAAATGCAGATGTCAAGATGGGAGATCTTAACAAGCCATTTCGGTTAAATGGTAACCATTTTAAGAGATGGAAGGGTAAAGTACATTTCTACTCAAGTCTTCTCAATGTTTTCTTATGTGTTAACTGAGAAGAATCCTAATAAAGTTGACATCACCTCTATGAATGATGATGAAACTATTTCTCATCTAGAGAAAGTGGAAAAGTACGATGGTGATTCTTATAAGTGTCGGTATTATATTCTTAATTGTCTGTCAGATAATTTTTATGATTATTATGATAGAACTTACTCTAGTGCAAAGAAAATTTGAAAAGCATTGCAGAGTAAGTATGACACCGAAGAGGCTGGAGCGAAAAAATATGCGGCTAGTAGATTTTTTCGTTTCCAAATGGTGGACAACAAATCAGTGGTAGACTCAAGACTTTATAATGATTGTTGGAGAGCTATGGTCCGAGGAGGTAAAAATTTGAGATAACCTTATTGTTTGTGGCATAGTGGATAAACTTCCACCTTCTTGGAAGGAATTTCAAAAAAACTATGCGCCACAAACAAAAGGAAACCTCCCTTGAAACCTTGATAATGAAAATCCGCATGGAAGAAGAGGCAAGAGGCCAAGATGCACTTTTACAAACAGAAGAGAACAACATCACAACGAAGGTAAATTTAATTACTTCAAATAATGCTACTCCTGAAACTCACAAAAATACTTCTTTGAAGCCTAAGAAGAAAAA
>NW_006239527.1:119032-120835 GCF_000226075.1 Solanum tuberosum | reverse complement strand
TCTGGTGCTTACCGTCATGTCTATTATGATAAAGACTGGTTTAAAAAATATACTCATTTTGGGTGGTAGACCAAACTCAAAACTTTATAATGATTGTTGGAGAGCTCAGGTCCGAGGAGGTAAAAAATGGAGATAATCATATTGTTTGTGGCATAGTAGATAAACTTCCACCTTCTTGGAAGGAATTTCAAAAACTATGTGCCACAAACAAAAGGAAACCTCTCTTGAAACCTTGATAGTGAAAATCCACATGGAAGAAGAGGCAAGGGGCCAAGATGCACTTTTACAAACAGAAGAGAGCAACATCACAACGAAGGTAAATTTAATACTTCAAATAATGTTACTCTTGAATCTCACAAAAATACTTCTTTGAAGCCAAAGAAGAAGTAATTCAAGAAAAATAATAGTAGACCTCCCAAGAAAAATAATGGTGAAAATAACCAAGCACAAAATCAACAAGTTCAAGATAAGGGACTGTGCAGTCTGTGCTTTGTTTGTGGCAAGAGTGGGCATACTGCCCGATTTTGCAGATTTCGGAAACGTGGTCCTAACCTTCAGGCAAACATTACCGAAGAACCTTTTGTGGGCGGTCATTACCGACATAAACATGGTTAAGAGTGTTGATGGATGGTGGGCTGATTCTGGTGCAAATTACCGTCATGTCTATTATGATAAAGACTGGTTTAAAAAATATACTCATTTTGAGGAGCCCAAAACCATCATGCTTGGTGATTCTTACACAACTCAAGTGCTTGGAACGAGAGAAGTCAAATTGTGTTTTACTTCTGGAAGGGTATTAATTTTGAAAGATGTACTTTATACTCCTTCCATGAGAAAAAAATTGTTGTTTAATTTTCTTCTTAGTAAAACAGGCTTTAAACAGATTATTGAATCTGATCAATATGTAATTGTGAAGAAGGGTATTTTTGTGAGAGAAGGGTATGCTTGTGATGGTATGTTTAAACTGAATGTTGAAATGAATAAAGTTTTGTAACGACCGGTTCTCGTCGTTATAGAAAGCCAACGGAAAATTTTTTTGGGCCGGAAAGCTTTTTCGTAGTACCTTGGGATTTCCCAACCTAGTCCAGATTTGAACGAAATCAGAGTCAATAAGGTCTAGAGAAATCTAATAGTAATTGGGTGATTTAATTATGATTTTAATTACATGAGTAGATAGCTAAGACGTTAAGGAACCCGTACGACTTTACGGAATTGAGTTCAGGTGAGTAGAATTCTCGAAACTGATCTTGGCGTGAATGGGTAGTTTCTGAGTGTCGTTGGTTGAAGGTATGTTGTGAAATGGGGTCTTGGAATTGTTATTTTTGCTAATTGTTTTGTGCAAGTCGCTATGGCGGGGATTTCTGCAGCCAAGGCGGGGCCGTTGAAGCAGGGTGAGGCCGTTGTGGCGGGACACACACGACTTAAAGTCGGAAATAAACCCCAAAATATTTTATTCTGCAATTTTTGAACTTGAGAGCTAAGGAATGAACCAAGGAGACTTCTTGACAGTTTTCCACAATTCTTAAGGCTAAAGGTAAGATTTTAACTCCCCGAATCCATTTTTTGATCCATAGAACGTAATATAATGGGTAATTATCAATAGGGGAGGGTTTTGATCTGGAAATTATGGTGGAAACAGCCCTAATGTGGATATTGGGATCAAGGGTTTGATATAGGGTTGATGAGATTGTTAGTAATTCGGGTAATTAGTTATTGTTTATTGATTCTCGCGTTAAATTAACTGTTTGTTTACCAAGAACAAGCGGAATGAATCTGGAAAGGGAAGAATCAAGTTTCTTAGGG
>NW_006239527.1:116497-118717 GCF_000226075.1 Solanum tuberosum | reverse complement strand
CATAAACATTGGATCGGGTACCACGTTCCGGTATGCTAACTATTTGAGTTTAGGTTCCATGAGATGACCAATGACTTGTGGTAAATGTATATTGTTGAGAATGTGATAATCGATATTGTACATGCTCGGTATTTGCATGTTTATGATGTTGTAATTACTTATGTATGTTGCACTTAGTGGGATAGCCGCGTGATCCTACCAGTACATTGTGGTTGTGTACTGATACTGCACTTGCTCTTTCTTTTGTTGAGTACAGGACATCTTCAGGCGGCTATTGACAGATCTCGCTTAGAAGATCAGTGATCGTTCAAATTCAAGGGTGAGCCAGTTCTTCTGGGCTGCCATAAGTTATCTTTTTGTTTAAGTCCACATTTCAGATTTAGACTTTCTAGTTAGTTATTAATGCATTAGTTTGGGATTGTAACCCTTCTTGTTTAGACTTATGGTTCTTGTTAGAGTTTTGGTACGTTGACTTTCAGGTTCTAGGTGTTACTTCTGCATTGTTTAGTTGTTAGACTTTTGTTAGAATTTATGGGAACTCCCTATTTTTGCTCTTTTCTTAGTATTTAACTTGCTTCCGTAACTTAATTGCCTTAGTATTTTGATTAAAGTTGATTAGTTAATTAGTATTAATGGTTCTCCCACCGGAGGGTTAGTGTGGGTGCCAATAACAACGGTTTGGGTCGTGACAAAGCTGGTATCAGAGCCTAGGTTCCAGCGCATATATGAGATCAGGTGTCACGTCCGACACACTAACTTGGATCGGGTACCTTGTACTGATACACTAACAGTTTGGGTGTGGATTCCATGAGAGGACCATTGACTTGTTATATTGATGAATTTGAGAATGTGGAATTGCACATTATTCATAAGTGATAATTGATATTGTATATGTTCGGTGTATGCATGTTTATGATATTGTAATTACTTGCTTATAAAAGAATAACTATATATCATGAATCACCTCTTAATTGTATGATTGTGAGAATGTACATTGTGACTGTTATTGTGATATGTTGAATGGATCAGGTGTTATGTTCCAACACACTAACTTGGATCTGGTGCCACGTTCTGATGCATATATGGTATTGGGTGTCATGTTCGGCATACTAACTTGGATTAGGTACCACGTACCGGTACACTAACAGTATGGGTGTGGGTTCCATGAGAGGACCATTGACTTGTTATATTAATGTATTTGAGAATGTGGAATTGCACGTTGTTCATAAGTGAAATTGATATTGGATATGTTCGGTGTATGCATGTTTATGATGTTGTAATTACTTACTTATATTGCACTTAGTGGGATAATCGCATGATCCTACCAGTACACTGTGGTTGTATACTGATACTGCACTTGCTCTTTCTTTGTTGAGTACAAGGCATCTTCAGGCGGCTACTAGTAGACCTCGACTAGAAGATCAGTGATCAATTGAATTCAAGGGTGAGACAGTTCTTTTAGGTTTCCATGAGTTCTCCTTTTGCTCAGTCCATCTTATTCGGACTTAGATTAGCACTTTAGTTATTCTCTTGTTTAATTTGGGTTGTACCAATTTCCTTAGACTTATGATCCTTGTTAGAGTTTTGGTACATTGACTTTCAGGTTCTAGGCATTAATTCCGCATTTGGTTGTTAAACTTTTGTTGAAGTTTATGGGAACTCTCTATTTTCCTCTTCTTAGACATTTAAACCTCCTTCCGTATCTTTAAATGCTTTAGTTTTTGGTTGAATTGTTTAATTTGGGTTGTAGTAATGGTTCTCCCACCGGAGAGCTTATGGGTGCCAATTGTTGACACCCAATTTTGGCTCTCCACATTTAACTATAATAATAATAATAAATTTTTATAGGAATACAAAAAGATTTTTAATTATTTATTTGACTTGATAAATTTATTTCATAAATGTTATTTCTTATAAATATTAAATATATTATATATATCTTACTACTTACTTTCTCATTTTTTTTAAAAAATAAAAAATAAAAAAATAAAACTAAATGTCGTTCTTAAGAATTGAATCTATTGTGTTCAAATATAATTTCTTTTGTCACAATGGTTATTTTCCGCACATTGTTTAAAATTAGAAAGCTTAATTAATTAATGAGTTACTAATTTATATTAATTTAATTTTAAGAGTGACTAATTTTATCAAATAAGCTAGTCTTGCAAAATAATTATTTTTAATTTAATAAATTATGACTATTTAATAAAGAAGTAGTTA
>NW_006239527.1:112546-114515 GCF_000226075.1 Solanum tuberosum | reverse complement strand
TGTCTAGCAGCCTTTTTCGCGTCAATAGTGTCCAACGCCTCTTTCTCACTTCAAAATTTCATGTGCTTTATATACATATATATGTTGCTATTTTTGACTAACACTCTCCATACTAATGTTTTCATATTTATATTTATGCTTGCTTTATTTTGTTAGAGTCTATAGAAACCAATTGGGAGCGATAGTAAGACATAGTCGTTCATCTCCCATCCCTCTAGATATTAAGTTTAGTACGACCACTTAGCTTATGACGACACTTTCGAATTTAGTTTTCATTTGTTACTTACCATATCTTTTGGTCACGAAAGCTTAACATTTAAAAGAAAGTGAACTTGAGAGGAACCCATTTTTTAGAGTATAACATATTCATTTTAGATCTGTTTTAATAATAAAATAAGAGATAAAAACAATTGTGTAGCAATTTTATAAAGTGCAGTTTTTTTTTTTTTTAAGGTGCCAACGTACAGAATTTATCCTGAAAATTGCAAGATTTTGAGGAGTAAGAACTGCAGCTTTAAACAGCCCAACGGTGCAGATTTTTAGTGCAAAATATATAGGCATAATACATATATTGGCCCCTAAACTTGGCTTTAAATTTTAACTTTGACCTCCAACTTTCATAATGCACAAATAGGCACTTTAACTATCCTACCTTTAAATAAATAAACACGCGATTTTTGGAGCCAAAAGCGTGAAATGCACACGCTGCCACGTGTATTAATGACCCACTCAATGGCTGCCAACTATTCAATGCATATGGGCCCGTTTTCCAGTCTATTTGACACCTTTTCAAATAATTTCTCTTTATTTTTGCCTCACAACTTCTTCCTTCACTTTCATTTTGTGGTAAATTAATATTTGAAAATGTCAATTATTCAATTTATAATTTATTTGTCTTATTTCTTTTTTTAATTTATGTGTATTCAAAGATTACATTTAAGATACTATAAATTATTAGACTTAATATTTAAAAAAATTTATTACAAATTTGAAAATTACGTAATATACACTATTAATTACAATAATTACTAATTTAAAATATTTTTTCAATCTAATAAGAGCCTACAAACACACTATACGTTATATTTAAAAGTACTATAAATCATAATTAAAATATATATTTTTTAGAAAATTTTTTGTTGACTCTTGAAATTTTATTGGTGACACATGAATTTGAATAGATGAAACAATATATATTATTGAAAGTTAACAATACTATAAGTTATTCGAAAATGACGTTAATGATTTTTATAAATTATAACAAATTAGCAACTAAAATATTTTTGAAAAAACATACAAAAAATTAGTTGATGAATCAGCCACCACACCGTGGACATGTATGCTTTTTGTGATTAAAATTGAGTTTAAGGGTTATTTTGGTCATTTAAGGATTTTTCTTTAAACTTCAAGCTTTATTAATAGTGATGTATTCATTTTAGAGTTAACATGAACATTTACTACCATATAAATATATATAATTTATTCAAATTTAAAATTTAAAACTATTTATTTAACGTCAATTAAAAATTAACTTTTAAATTAATTATTAGCACGGGCTCTTCATCACTAGTATATAATATAATAAGCGGGAATAGAGAGGACCTTGGGGTCGACACGTGTTCCTTTTTCCTTCTGGACAAAAAAAGACTATACAGGCAGGAGGTCAACCTGTTAAAAAAAAGGGGGACCCATATTTTACTATTGAAGGATGCGTGTTTCTTTTAAATTTCTTTTACCATACTAAATAATTGTATAAAATATTATAAATCACGATAATTAATTACTTAAATATTTAAAAGATATAAAAATATATAAAAGATCTGATTGACTCTTCAAATTTTACCGGTGACGCATAAATTCGGACAAATGAAATAATATATATTATTTGAAAATTTCTTAGAAAGTACTATAAATTACAGTAATTAACAGCTAGAAATATTTCAAAGACAAAAAAAATTGATTGAATCTC
>NW_006239527.1:100593-112476 GCF_000226075.1 Solanum tuberosum | reverse complement strand
AAAAAAAAACTTCATTATAATTTTTTTTCGTAATAACAAAATTTTTTATTAAATGTCACTTGCATTTTGCAGTAAACAACAAATAATGCAAAAAAGAGGGGAAAATTGTTGAAAAGAATATAAAAAGGGTTTAATTGTCCTTTCAATGCTTTTTTTACTGTTGACCCCCTGAATTTTTACATCTGACGCGCCTAATTTGAGTGTATTTCACGCATTTTGCCAGGTAGGATCCGAGTGTTTTTTTGTTTAAGTTTTGGATAGTTAAAGTGCCTATTTGTGCACTTACAAAGTTAAAGGTCAAAGTTAAAATTTGAAGCCAAGTTTAGGGGTCAATATATGTATTATGCCAAATATATACATTTTTGGAGTAAAATGTTGTGTTATGAGAGTTTTTTTTTTATGAGGCATTTTGGGTTCAAATATGATGCATTTTCAGTCTCAAAAGAGTGCCGAATTTGAGCTCAAAATGTGCATGATTTGAGCACAAAAATACAGATTTTTTAGCTTTTTAAAAAAAAAAAACTGCACCTTTAACAAACTTTACAAAGCAGATTTTTTTTAGTTTAAAAAAATATTATTTTTGCATGAATTAAAGTATAGATTTTTGGAACTAATCACTATATTTTGAGAGTTTAAAAGTTGCAGTAGTTCGAGTCTAAAAGTTCTTGAAAACTACTTTCGAAAGGAAGAAGAAACATTATTTTAAAGAATAAAAAATATTTAATAGTTAACTTTTCAGTACTCATTTAGATCTTTATGTTAAGGAAAACTTCTCATTTAAAACTCCCAAATAAATTTGAAACTAGTTTAAAGGCTAAAGTAATTATCCCTTTAGAAATATATTTAAGGCTAAGATATCTACCCCTTAGAAATACCTATTTTTAAGAAAACAAGTAGGGAAGTAAGCTTATATATTTAACAAAACAAATGTAACTATAAAATAAGTGTTAATAGTTAGGTCTATTTTTTATACTCTTTACATCGCTCCTTTACAAAATGTATTGACTATTCTTACTTTTTGGATCAGACATTGCTAAAAACATTTTAATCTTTTTAACATGTTATTTCAAAATTTTAGATATGCCAACAGGTACAAATATAAGGTGCATACATATACATGTCATACATATAAAGGTATATACTCTATATTTTTATCTTCTCTACATAACCTATCATTATTTATTATCTTTGTTACTAATATTATTTATTTATTTTTACTTATAAATTCCTACACTTTCATATACATATTAATTTACTACATATAATCTATCGTCAATTTGTCTATACGTGTAAATAAATAATAAGTGTTCACATGTTTAAACAACTTACATGTATATACTACACTTTATAATAAACATATTTAAGCTCACAAACTTTTATATAATATTTTAACATTTAGTATCATTATTATTTATTTCATTAAACTTCATTTTTACACATATCACTCTATATATTTAAACCCGATTATAATCTTATTTTATTTTTACGTCTTAATTCTATGTATAAATAAAACAACAAAATTTACATCCTTTAAACTCCACAATTATACATCTAAGTTAGGTTGAAATAAGATACATCTATTTTTTACATATAAATTTATCATACATTTAAGTACATTTATTTATTTTTATAATATGATAAAATACTACCATTAAATCTATTCTATAAGACATATATATGTCGTACCTTATATTTTACTCTTTTTTAAAACTAACTAACTTATCATTGATTTTTAAAGCAAATAAATAAACAAGTTTTCCTAATCGTATTTTCCTAAATTGAGTTTTAAGGACTATCTTTGGATAGGCTCTGAGGGATGCTTAACACCTTCCCATCAAGTAACCAAAACCCTTACTCAGAATCTCACTGGTTTCGTAAATCAAAACAGAGTTTACATTTACATAAATAAAAATGGTTTTCCCTAATATTTTCCTTAAAATTTAGGTAGCGACTCTAAAACAAACAAAAAACAATTTTTTCCAAAATCAGAGTGACAGCCATATTATGTTGTGAACTGTTTCGACCGGTTCGAAACAGGGTGCGACAGCGTGGCGACTCTGCTGGGGACCTTACTTAGGTTTTAACCTTAGAAAAACTCAATTTAAGAACAACATTTGTGATTACGTGTTTAATTTTCAGCTTGCTATTGATATATTGCTTTGACTGAAAGGTCGCAAGTGAAATCCAAGTTTGTGTTCCTTATTTGTTTTAAGAAACTACTTGTTACTGTTTTCCCTACATTGTCATTTGCACATTCTATCGAGTCTTGGCCGTACACGCACACACTGTACACGCGAAGGGTGTTCCTGCACTCCTCCGAAACTCTATTTGGACTCCTTAGTTTCAGAGTTGGTGCAATTAAGATAGTGCACCTTCTCGCAATTACTCAGTCCCACTCTCAATCATCTAGAAAAAAATCTTACTCTTTAAAATAGGTCATGTTGGATAGCCCTAAGCAAGACAGTATACGGTATTGTCGTTGCATTTAGGAAACCACCCAAATGTCAATAAGTTTCTTCTTTAAAATTCAATGACATAAACTTTGTGTGAAATTGATATAAATTATCCAAACTTAAACAATTAACAGATTTGGAGCAAATAAACTCATTACACCATTTACCTCTTTTCAGATGAACCTCAACCAAGACTTACCGGATATCCAAATGGTCGTTTCAGCGCCCCACATTCTACAGAATTGGTGGCAAAATATCCGCAGGATACATGGGGCAGAAATTCAAGGGCATTTAGGAGCATTATTGTCGCTTCTGGGGACACAATGCGATAAAGTCTTTGTCACTCAGCTAATGGGATTTTGTGAATCGAGCACCGTAACTTTCAAATTCCTGGATTTTGAGGTCACTCCCACACTAGAGGAGATCAGTAGTCTTATCGAACTGTCGATTAGAGGGAGGCTACCGGTGACACCCTCAACTATTTGTACAGGTGACTTCCTAAGTCTCTTGGATCTGCACATATTTCGGTCATTGAGATATGTGGACGGCGGGCACGTCAAGTTGGACTATCTCTTTCAGAGGTTTGGGTGTTCGGAAGGTTACTATGAATATCAGCGTGAATTTGAATGCACTCGCGGAGCATGGGAGCATATGAGGCCAAGAGTATTCGTTATGGCTTTTTTAGGAGTTATGGTGTTCCCGATAAGGTCTAACTCTATCGACATCAACATATTACTGATGGTTATAAGCATCTTCAATGATCCACAAAGATTTACTTTGGTGCATATGATCCTCGCCGAAATTCTTCGTTCAATGACAGCCTGCATTAGGGGACACAATTTCTTCGGAGGATGCAGAGTATTGCTACAGATTTGGGCAAGGGAACATTTCTATCGACGTGATCCCCAAATGGATTACTACATAGGTGCTTCTAACAAGATCGAAAGCCACGAAGATCGTCTCCAAAATTGGGTGGGTGCGCCGATAGAAGGGAAGAATGGCACACATTTTTGAACAACCTCACGGGAGACGCCATCCAATGGAAGTTCTCTTGGGTAACAGGATTGGCGTTTGCAAGGACTCGATACTTTTTCTTTATCGAGTTAATCGGGCTCAGAGGCATCCAACCATATGCACCTCTTCGGGTTATGCGGCAGTTTGGAGTTATCCAAGACATTCCGCTATGGTCAATAATGGGATCACATGAAGATGAATTCACTTCAGTCTCGCTGGAACGGATAAGAAATATGGAAGCCGAGTGGGAATCCATAATCGATTTAGAAATAGGAGAAGAAAGCTGGTGTACGCCAGAGTATTATGCTTGGCGGAATACCGTGAGTCATATAGCTCGTCCAAGCGCACACGGACATTGGGGGTTTGTAGACAGACAACAAATTGATTGGATTAGAGAATTTGTGCTTCTTCGCATGGGGTTCACTACACCCATGTACAATCAGATAGTTCCGGGATCCGTCGATTACTTAATCCAGGAAGAAGACCCAGAAGAAGATCCTGAAGAGGACCAAGAAGAAGATCCTGAAGAGGACCCAGAAGAAGATCCTGAAGAAAACCCAGAAGAGGACCCAGAAGTAGAAGTGTGGGAAGATTACATGGAGGTTTCTGAGATGGGTTCTAACGTCTATGACCCAAGAGATGGAGGGGTTATAGACATATCATCCGAGCATGGCCCTGAAGAGTCTCCAGAGTATCACCCGGGTCCTTACTATGATGTGGACGATGAAGACGATGATGCTCCAACTTGGCCGTAGATCATCTTTCTTCTTTGAATTCCCTCATAAGTTCCTCAAAAGGCCGTATGACCTATCCCTCTTGTGTGCCTTATGGCCACCCCTGTACTTTCATTTCTTCGGCTTCTGACCGCCTACATCGTTGTAATAGCCAAACCTTAATCAATGAAGTTATGTTTGCTCCAAATCTAAAATGTGTTTAAATAGATTATTTTTTATCAAACTAATTGCAACGTAGGCCTACCTCAAGCAAAAAGAGGTTCTATATTAGGATGCGCTTTGCATGTCGCCGAATTGGTGTAAATATGTGTTACATCTACTTATTTGTTACAGCTTTCAATATTTCCAAAACTAACATAGTTTTCTTTTTCTTTGGTTTCCTTTCTTTATTTATCCCCAAAAGTACGTTGATTTGTGTCGACTTGCAAACTGGCTGACTCACGATACAACCTTCGATCAAAGAGAAAAATGAGTGATAAAGACGAGTTCAACGTTGCTGCAAACATAATAGTACCTATTGAGAATCCTGAAAGTTCTCGAAGTATAGCTGACATTCAAAACGAGGAGAAAATGGCTCACATGGAATAAGAACTCGAGGTCTTGAGGGAAGAATTACGCCAAGTGCGAGATTTGGCCAAACTATCGGCTACCACTTTCCCTACTTTCAAGAAGCCTATCTACTTCACAAAAGCTGACTTGCCAAATCAGCCAGAACAAACTCAACGCGCTCCTACTCACAGTCAAGTTCCACCAGCTTTTCCAACCGCAGTCAGGACCGTTCCCGACCTTTCCAACCGCGACCCTACCATACCTACAATGCAGCAGATACTTGGGGCACATGTCGCCGCTCCCTGTGAGCCACATGTTCCACCCATTTATGCCGCTGGATTTCCTACCTTCACAACGCTAGCTGTGGTTAATATCCCGTACGAAGTCGATCAATATGAAGAAATGGAGAAAGATGCTCGGTTGAAAGAAGATGCATCGATAAATGCCCAGCTTCAGGGTCTGAGAAAAGCATTGAAAAGCTTACAAGTCAGTAGAGGGATAGAAAGTCTGGATTATGATGACTTGTGCATCCATCCAGACATTGACATGCCGGTACGGTACAAACCACCGAAGTTTGACATGTTCGATGGAAAGGGTGACCCTCACGCACATTTAAGGGCATACTGTGACAAGTTAGTCGGTGTAGGGAGAAATGAGAAGTTGAGGATGAAGTTGTTCATTCGGAGTCTGTCTGGAGAAGCATTAACCTGGTATACCCGCCAAGACCCTCGCAAATGGCGTGACTGGCAGGAAATGGCCGAGGACTTCATGACTCGTTTCAGATTCAATACTGAAATTACTGCTGACAGATTCTCATTGGCCAATATACAGAAGAAGCCATCTGAGAATTTCCAGGAATATGCACGACGTTGGAGAGCTAAGGATGCAAGGGTGCAACCACCACTAGATAAGATTGAGCTCTCGAAGTACTTTATTCAAGCTCAAGAAGGTATCTACTTTGACAAGATGATGTCAATGATGGGTCAGAAGTTTGCAGAATTGGTCAAGATGGGAGACTTTATAGAGGAGGGTGTTAAATCTGGGAAGATTCAGTCTATGGTCGCATTGCAAGCTGCAAGTAGGGCTATACAATCGGGTTCCATTGGCGGCATCAAGAAGAAAAGGGAGGATGTTTCAGCTGTCACATACCAACCAGGAGGACCATCTCACCGATACCCCAATAATCCCCAAATCGCGGCGCATACTTCATATGTCCCAGTGTATAATACCCAACCACACTATAATCCACCCCGAGCACCAGCATACCAAAATCCTCCAAGACCATATGTCCCTGTCCAAGCACCAATCCACCAAAATAGACCAGCTTATGCACCGAGACCACGTCCAAATCCTGAAGCTAGAAATGCTCGGACACGGAATATTGTTATGGTTTGAAGAACAAGGTCGAGTCTTTGATCAGGAGAGGAGTAATCAAATGCACTCCAGCACCTCCCAATGTGAACAATAATCCCTTGCCAAACCATGAGAATCGGGAAGTCAACATGGTTACTCTGGATGACGAATATGGGACCCCCGACTGTTCAAATATAGATGAAGAGGACGCCATGACATTTTCGGCAGAACCTGTTATCACTGTTCAACTAAGGGAACCTCTGACTGTCCAAACATATCTCCCAAGAGTTGTAGTGACCACTCTAATTACTAAGAAGCCTGAGTATGACACCAAAGTAGTCCCTTGGGACTATCGAGCAAGTGTCAAGGGCAAGATGATCGACACTGCCGTGGCTCAAGGGATGACTAGGTCAGGGAGGTGCTATGCCCCAGAGGACATAAATCAAAGAGTTCTCGGAAAAGAACATAATCCAAAGAAGAATGTTACCGATGTTGAAGCCACAGAGTTTTAGAAGAAGATGCAGTCTAAAGACTATTCGGTTGAAGAACAGTTGAAGAAGACGCCAACCCACATATCCATTTGGTCTTTGCTTATGAGTTCTGAAGCTCATAGGAATGCTTTGATGGAGGTGTTAAGCGGAGTGATCATTCCAAAAGAGACTACTAGTGAGACCTTAGCTGCAACGATTGGAAGAATAGTGGAAGCTAACAAGATTTCTTTCCACGATGATGAGTTGCCTGCAGAAGGTGTTGGTCACAATAAAGCGCTTCACATCGCAGTCAAATGTTGTGATAAAATTGTGACTAGAGTTTTAATTGATGGTGGTTCTGGATGCAACATCTGTCCTTTCACCACTTTGAGGGATTTAGGCGTTAATATGGGAGAGATAAGGGAAAGTCGTGTGAAAGTCAGAGCTTTTGATGAAGCGCAAAGAAGTGTCATCGGAGAGATACATCTCACATTGCAGGTAGGGCCGGCTGAATTCTCAATTCTATTTCAAGTGATGGATGTATCGTCCAACTACAACCTGTTATTGGGAAGACCATGGGTTCACATGGCAAGAGCGGTTCCTTTCACTCTTCATCAATGTGTAAAGTTTGAGTGGGGACGCACAGAAGTTATTAGCCACAGAGAACTTAGTCACCATATTCATTCTGTTAATTCTATCCCAGTCACCGACGAGTTAGACGGAGCCACTTTTCACACTTTGGAAATCATTCAAGCTATAAGGGTCAATGAGGAAACAGAGGCCCGAAGATACCAAATTGTCAGGTGCAGCAAAAATGGTTGCGTCAGAAATGTTGAAGTATGGATATCAGCCTAAGAATGGACTTGGACCTAAGTCCAATGGTATAGTTGAGCCAATCGAGCTGAAGCATCAAATAGGCACCAACGAACTCGAATATGAGCCTGCCTCGGGAAGGGACCATCACGGGACAAGCAATACAATCTTTGTACCAGAACAAGGTTTGATTCCAGATCAAGCCGGCGTTGATGACATCATGGAAGGAATAGGCAATCTGTTCGTGGCCATGGCCGGAGAAGGAGAAGGGATAAATCTCAACAAGTTGACCATTTGTGATGCCAAAACTGGAGAAATCTTGCAGAATTAGACCATCAGCCCGTCCCTGTTTCAACCAGAGTCCTGGTAGTGTCGAAAAGTAGTCTTAATTTTAAAATTCGCATGGTCCAATTGAGGCTTGAATCATGCCCAATATTTTGTTGCTTGCCTCTTCTAAAAGCTAGAATGCTTTGAAATAAAAGTCTTTATTTTCTTTTTTTAAAAAATCTCGTTATTTTAAATATCTATTTATTTTTACTTACCTTTTGCACTTTTCAGCACTCATATTAATAAAAATCCTCGTTCAACGGTTATGACATGTAACGAATCCACCAATCAAGGTGAAAATGATGAACAAGATCACGAAGAGTATGATGAAAGCATGATGCCTGAAAATCTGCCACACGAGATCGAGCAGGTTGAAAGTCAAAAGAAACCCAATATGGATGAAACAAAGGTTGTTAATTTAGGAGATGAGAAAATCGTGAAGGAGACACGAGTCAGCATACATCTGGATGCTGAAAGAAAGCAAGAGTTAATAGAATTGCTTAAGCAGTATGTTGACGTATTTGCTTGGTCTTATGATGGCATGCTAGGACTAAGCATTGATATTGTCTCGCACAAATTACCGGCTGATCCCACTTGTCTACCTGTGAAGCAAAAGACAAGAAAATTCAAGCCGGATTTGAGCTTAAGGATCAAGGAGGAGGGAACTAAGCAAATTGAGGCGAACATTGTAAGGGTCACAAATTACCCCACATGGTTAGCCAATATTGTGCCTGTGCCAAAAAGGATGGAAAGATCAGAATATGTGTAGACTATCGAGATCTCAACAGGGCCAGCCCTAAGGATGATTTCCCTCTTCCAAATATTCATATACTTATCGATAATTATGCAAAACATGAGTTGCAATCATTTGTCGATTACTTTGCAGGATATCACCAAATCCTGATGGATGAAGATGATGCAGAGAAGACAACGTTTATCACTCCATAGGGGGTGTATTGCTACAGAGTAATGCCATTTGGTCTCAAAAATGCTGGTGCAACCTACATGAGGGCTATAACTACCCTTTTTCACGATATGATCCACGAGGAAATTGAAGTGTACGTGGATGATGTCGTTATCAAATCCAAAAGAGGTTCAGACCACTTGGATGACTTACGAAAGTTCTTCGAGAGGTTGCGTAAGTATAATTTGAAGTTAAATCCAGCAAAGTGTGCATTTGGAGTACCCGCGGGAAAACTGTTGGGATTTATCATTAGTAGGAAAGGCATAGAGTTGGATCCATCGAAGATAAAGGCTGTACGTATAATTTGAAGTTGAATCCAGCAAAGTGTGCATTTGGAGTACCCGCGGGAAAACTGTTGGGATTTATCATTAGTAGGAAAGGCATAGAGTTGGATCCATCGAAGATAAAGGCAATCCAAGAGCTACCTCCACCCAAGACCAGGAAAGAAGTGATGAGTTTCTTAGGAAGACTAAATTACATCAGTCGGTTCATAGCTCAATCTACAGTGATCTGCGAACCCATATTCAAGTTACTGAAGAAGGATGCTGCCACAAAATGGACAGAGGAATGCCAAAGGGCTTTCCATAGAATCAAAGAATACTTGTCCAACCCACCAGTATTGGTCCCACCAGAACCTGGAAAGCCTTTTTTATTGTATGTATATGTCATGGATAATGCATTTGGATGTGTATTGGGGCAACATGATGAGACAGGTAGAAGAGAGCAAGCTATTTACTATTTGAGCAAGAAGTTCACACCATACAAGTCAAGATAAACCTTGTTTGAACGAACATGTTGCGCTTTGACTTGGATTGCGCAAAAATTTAGGCATAACCTGTCTGCATACACCACATATTTGATCTCAAGAATGGATCCACTAAAGTACATCTTTCAGAAGCCCATGCCTATGGGTAAACTGGCGAAGTGGCAAATTTTGTTGAGCGAGTTTGATATTGTGTATGTGACACAGAAGGCCATCAAAGGACAAGCCCTGGCTGATCACCTCGCAGAAAACCCGGTGGACCAGGATTACAAGCCACTCACGACCTACTTCCTTGATGAAGAGGTTTTGTTTGTAGGAGAAGACATATCAGAGTCATATGATGGATGTAGAATGTTCTTTGATGGAGAATCAAACTCTATCGGAGTTGGAATATGAGCAGTCTTAATTTCGGAGAAACAGGTCAGTATTACCCGATCTCAGCCAAAATCAGGTTTTATTGTACCAACGACATGGCAGAATATGAAGCTTGTATTCTTGGGCTCAGGATGACCATCAACATGAACATCAAAGAACTCTTGGTGATAGGAGATTCCGACTTATTGGTTCACCAGGCGCAAGAAGAATGGACCACTAAGAATGTCAAGATCCTACCTTATCTGCATTGCATTAAAAAGTTGAGTAGGAGATTCACAAGGATTGAGTTCAAGCATATCCCTCGAGCTCAAAATGAGTTTGCCGATGCTTTGGCAATATTTTCCTCGATGATTCAACACCCAGACAAGAATTACATCGACCCTATCGATATAGAGATATATGATCAACATGCATACTATTTTCATGTAGTCATCTACATGACATCAGAAGATTGATAGAAGCACGAGAATATCCTGAAAATTCCACAAGCAACCAGAAACGGACTTTGAGGAGGATGGCCAATCATTTCTTCCTTAACGGAGAAATCCTATATAGGAGAACTTCAGATTTAGGATTGCTGGGTGTGTTGACGCCGCAGAAGCGACAAGGCTTTTGGAAGAAATACATGCAGGAACATGTGGACCTCACATGAACGGGTTCACTTTAGCGAAGAAGATTTTAAGAGCTGGATATTTTTGGATGACCATGGAGAGAGATAGCATCCGATATGTGCAAAAATGTCATCAGTGTCAAGTACATGGAGATTTTATACGGGTTCCACCGAATGAGCTCAATGTGATGGGTTCCCCTTGGCCATTTGCCGCTTGGGGCATGGATGTTATTGGACCCATAGAGCCTCCCGCGTCAAATGGACATCGTTTCATCCTGGTGGCTATCGATTATTTCACAAAATGGGTCGAAGCTTCGACATACAAGGCAGTGACTAAGAAGGTAGTGGCAGACTTTGTTCGCAATAACATAATTTGTCGGTTTGGAATTCCAGAATCAATCATAACATACAATGCAGCCAACCTCAACAGCGATCTTATGAAGGAAACTTGTGAAAGGTTCAAGATTGCTCATCGAAATTCCACGGTTTATCGGCCACAGATGAATGGAGCAGTTGAGGCTGCAAATAAGAATATCAAGAAGATTTTAAGGAAAATAGTGGACAGTCATAGGCAATGGCATGAGAAGCTACCATATACTTTACTCGGTTATTGCACCACAATCAGAACATCAGCTGGGGCAACTCCTTATATGTTGGTTTATGGTTCAGAAGCAGTAATACCTGTCGAGGTGGAAATACCATCTTTAAGCATTATCCAAGAGGTTGGTCTCGACGATGCAGAATGGATACGTAGCAGGCATGAACAGTTGATGCTCATTGATGAAAAGAGGATGGACGCGGTTTGTCATGGACAACTCTATCAGAACAGAATGACCAAAGCCTTCAACAAGAAAGTCAGACCTCGACAGTTCACACCGGGGCAGTTAGTATTGAAGAACATCTTTCCTCATCAAGGAGAAGCCAAAGGGAAATTTGCACCAAATTGGCAAGGACCCTACATGATTCATAGAGTACTCTCAGGAGGAGCGGTGATCTTAGCAGAAATGGTCGGCAGAGTGAGCACAAAGCCAATCAATTCAAACGCCATCAAGAAATACTACATTTGAAGACCTCAAGATTAGCGTTTATTTTGTGTACTTTTGCATTTTTCAATGTAACAGAACTACGTCTAGACCTGACTTCCCACGGTGGGGTACGTAGGCAACTCACATCGGATCCGGTCTCCCTTAGAAAACGCAAAATCATCATTCTTATGTATTTAGAACTACACTTGACCTGAATTCCCTCGGTGGGATACGTAGGCAATCCTTGTCGGATTCGGTCCATTGTATTTAATATTTTTCACTTTTCTTTTGTATTTGAACTACGTCCTAACCTGATTCCGCTTGGATACGTAGGCAGCCTGAGTCAGGACCCGGTCATTGCATTACATATTTTTCACTTTCCTATTGTATTTGAACTACGTCTGACCTGATTCCACTTGGATACGTAGGCAGC
>NW_006239527.1:99636-100387 GCF_000226075.1 Solanum tuberosum | reverse complement strand
TGCAAAAGAGCTAGGAAAGCTTCATCAGAAGGGTAAAAGCTACAGGAGGCCTATGTTGGATATAGTCAACAAAACGGAAAGCTCGATGGACTTTGGAACATGTCATAATCTAAAACGCTAGAGAATTACTATATATATGCCTAATATATACGTAGTATACTTATTTTCTAGAAAACCAAGCTAATTATTTTCAAAAATATTCTTTTTTTTTCACTCATCCACCTACCAAGTCTCTAGGTTAAGAAACTATGTGCGGTACTGACAAGGTGTCGAAGGATTCTAATGACGAGGCTTCAGTCCACAAGTCGATGCAAATCAACACCCCCTCCCAAAACTAAAATTTTCTTTGAGTGCAGGGACACGGGAATCAAGAAAATAACTTCAAGTTTTGGGGCATGACCAGACACGCCATTCGACTTCTCACAATCATAAGCCAAAATACTCTTTCCCTACTTTATTTCCCCGAAGTACTTCAACTTGCATCTTACGTCTAAATATATTTTGTTTAAATCTTTGCAGGTACACTCAAGATCTAGATCAAATACTGAAGAAAAAAGGGCCCTCGTAGGAAAATAGGATGTTTAATCTTTTGTCAAAATAACTCCACCAACTGGAGCTTGTAATCTAACCTCATCAACAACTCCGCCAATCGGGGACCACCGTCTAACAGTGCCAAACTCCACAAGTCTGGGGTTGTACATAGCAAATGTCGTCAAACTCCGCCAACCGGAGGCTGTACATAGCAAATATC
>NW_006239527.1:97763-99574 GCF_000226075.1 Solanum tuberosum | reverse complement strand
CGAAAGTTGTACATAGCAAACATCGTCAAACTCCGTCACCCGCAGGTTGTACATAGCAAACACCGATCGAACTCCGCCAATCGGAGGCCACATCGTAACGACGTCATTGAAGCTCCATCGATCGGGGGCAAGCACGCATAGAAACGCTATCACACACCGACAATTAAATTTACATTACAATCTTTACACAACCGGATATAGGCTTTTACATTACAACAGGCCCCGCGAGCCGGAGGCTTTACATTACAAGCTTTACACAGCCGGATACAGGCTTTCACATTACAACAGCCCCGCCAGCCGGAGGCTTTACATTACAAGCTTTACACAGCCGGATACAGGCTTTCACATTACAACAGCCCCGCCAGCCGGAGGCTTTACATTACAAGCTTTACACAGCCGGATACAGGCTTTCACATTACAACAGCCCCGCCAGCCGGAGGCTTTACATTACAAGCTTTACACAGCCGGATACAGGCTTTCACATTACAACAGCCCCGCCAGCCGGAGGCTTTACATTACAAGCTTTACACAGGCCCCGCTAGCTGGAGGCTTTACATTACAAGCTTTACATAGCCGGATGCAGGCGTTTACATTACAACCGCCCCGCCAGTCGAGGGCCTCTACATTACAAGTTACTTTACCTACATCACACTCACAACACAAAAAGAGACGTCGACAGTCGTCTGAACATCTACACTCTACTCTTTACATTACTAGTCAATTTATAATTTTTGAACCACAACAGGTATTTTTCACCCTTTTACATGTTTTGCAGGACAAAGCATTACAACGAGGAACTCCCTCTAAGCAGCAAACTAGGGCAAGTTAGTGCAATGTCAAGCATCACTAGCTATGCCAAGAATTCACTTTCAAAACTCAACTCAACTCGATTTTCAGAAGTTCAGATTTAAACATCACTTATAGATCTTTCATGTCTTAGTTCATTGTAACTCGACACTGGGCATTCTTTTGAAAATTCATCTACCATGAGTCTTCAGTAAAAATTGCTACGGAGCATTTCTCATACAAGTTTCTTTAGAACTGTATCTCATCCTTCTATTCGTGCTAATATCTTCATACCTCACCACCGAAAGATTTCAGTATTACCACAATTCGATACTGGGGAAAATTTTTATAAAATTTTTTATGTTCTCGAACAACATGTGGCCTGATTTCTCAAGAAACCTGAGATATGTAGGCAGCTCGGAAGCCAGAGTTCGGCCATAACTCCATAAACATTCTTGCCAAGTTATTGCTCAAAGTGTGTTTTTGGTGGGTCGCCTAAAATTGGATTGTGTCAATATTTCTTTCTCTACGTCTTCTTTACTCTCTTCCAAGGACAAAGAAAGGGACAAGCTGTTGACACCCAATTTTGGTTCTCCACATTTAACTATAATAATAATTACAATAATAATAATAAATTTTTATAGGAATACAAAAAGATTTTTAATTATTTATTTGACTTGATAAATTTATTTCATAAATGTTATTTCTTACAAAATGAGAAAATGGTCAAATTCCCCCTTAATCTATTACCAAATTCTCAACTACACACTTATATTTTATGGGAGTTCTATTACCCCCTTGGACTAATTTAAAGCGAAATATATACCACCCTAAAACTAGAGAACCACATTCTTCGAATGTGGTGTGCACACGCGCTACAACTGTCAAATGCCATATATTTTTTTAAAAAAAGAAGTAAATGTTGTTCTTCTTCTTCATTGCCAACATCATCTTTACTCTTCTCTTCTCCATATTGTTGAGACATGTTTTTAATTCTTTTCACTGTAAACTCCCCTAAACCTTAT
>NW_006239527.1:88340-88950 GCF_000226075.1 Solanum tuberosum | reverse complement strand
GATCGGACGGCCCAAATTAAATCCCAAGTTTTTCATCTTTTACCAAAATAAGTACAACTCCCATCGCCTGTCAAACTTTTTCCCTTTCCCAGAAACGTGCTTCTTCCCCACACCTACGACGCCTCACTCTTTCTCCTCCTTCCCCATGCCTCTTTTGACCTCTCCCATCAAGGTCGGCCATGGACCGCCGGAAAACAACAATATCCGGCGGTCTCCAACATCATCCACTCCTCCATCATCCTTTTTCTAATGAAAAGAGACCCCTACGCCGCCTATGCTTGATCCCAACGGCTCCAAAATCTGAAAAAGTGGCGTTGATTTGATCTGTAGCAGTAGCTCTCTATTTTCCGGTGAATATATTGATTTTAAATTCGTATTTTGAATCCGATTTTGCCTATAAAAGGATGGCGTCTTCCCATCCAAAAGATCACGGATCAACATCCATGAACATCCAAAAACAATCCAGAAAAGGTTCGAAAAATCACCCAGCAATAGAGAGAGAGCGCAACAGATTTTAAGTTGATCTTTGCTCTCTGTTTTCGTTCTTCTTTGAGTTGAAGTTCGAGTTCGAAGTTGAAATCGCTTGACGTTGAAGCTCTTGTTTGCTGCT
>NW_006239527.1:80953-85853 GCF_000226075.1 Solanum tuberosum | reverse complement strand
TCCTTGTTGGCATTGTCCTCCAACTTAACGTCTCCAGCTCCATTTGTTGGCATGTTTCTTCAAATTTAATGTCTCCTTATAGTACTTCAATACCAATTCATCCCTGGGTGTAGAAATCCCATCAACCTTCTCCTTAATAAATTTTTTATAAATGTGTTCTGAAAAAAAAAGATAATTAGTCATTTTGAATAATAAAATAAATCAAATAACAAGTAAAGAGACATAAATAATTTGAACTAAGCAAATTGGTCTAATGACGTACACATTAGATTATTTTATAGGTTTTAACAGAAGAAGAATGACACATTATTAGTAAAAGAAATCAAACACCAAAATATTAAAGACACCAACGAGTATACTACTAAATTTTTATTGAACATTTAGGCAATAATGTATGAACAAAGAAGATATTTTGGGAGGCTTTCATACCATGTAAACTCACACGAGTTCTATGTTTTTGTAAACTTTTTGACTTTGGATAATGAAAGGATGAAAATTGTTTTTGGTTCACATGGATATCTTAAGGATGTACTTCAATTCGTGGGTATACCTTGGGAATGTTATTGGCCAAACATTCCATTTTAAACAACAACTTTCCAGAATAAAAAGTCAGCACCATTCCATACCCCATCATATAGAGAAACTTCTTTTAATTTTGGACAGAAGTATATAATTTGTTGGATAGCATATTCTCAAACATATTAAAGAAAGGCACAATATATAATATTCCCTTTAACTTAGCTTGAGGTGGCATCTACACCCTTTAATTTTTTGTCTGCACAAGTAAACACTTAAACTTGTATAAAGTTGAATAAACTTGTAAACGCGTCTTGCGTGATATAATACACATAGGACACCACGTATGATGATGTGTAGGATGCGAATCGCTATGTAGGACGCCAAGTAAGATGCATGTGTTTACTTGTTCAGCTCTATATAAGTTGAAGTGTCTGCTTGTGCACAACCAAAGTTGAAGGGTGTAGACGCAAAATGAAGCCAAGTTAAAGGCATGCTTCTGTATTATTCCATAAAGAAAATAACTATTAGCCCTTCTAGTTCTTACTAATTACCGAATAAGGACTAGAATAACAAGTACTCCTTCCATTAAGTAAAAACATAGTATTATCAGTATATCACCAAAACCAAAGCACATCAAAATAAAGCTTAGCAGAGATGCAAATCAAAAAATTTATGTAGTGGCAATAAATATTAACTCCTAAATAAATTGAACCATAACCTAAGTCCTTGAAATGAGAAACACAAGTGAAAGTCAATCCAAATCTAAAAACAAAAGTCAACACCATTCATTCTGCAACTCATATTAATTTTAATTTAGTTAACTTTTCTGCATCCTTATTAGGAACACTAAATGCTTACCAAGCCCTACATTAACTAACATAATTACTACATAAAATCTATACAACAAAGAAACAAGTTAAAGAAGTACAAGGATACTATGAGCACAAGAAAAGAAAAAATTCTATGATATTTGATCAAACATTTTATAATGAAGCAGTAATTCAACAATAAATAATTTAAATACACTAAGAAATTAACCTTAAATATTGTTAGGCCACGACTCCAATGCTCCTTGATATATGCTCCCATTGTTGTTTATGTTTGGATTGAGGAAAACCTTTTGTCCTAAATCCTTAGCTGCACGGAC
Source organism: Solanum tuberosum (assembly GCF_000226075.1). Classification (NCBI taxonomy): domain Eukaryota; kingdom Viridiplantae; phylum Streptophyta; class Magnoliopsida; order Solanales; family Solanaceae; genus Solanum; species Solanum tuberosum. The sequence goes on along the minus strand of NW_006239527.1, from coordinate 84,187 downwards.
TCTTCACTTAGGCTAGGGAGATTCAAGAAATATTGAACATCACTAAAAGACTTGGCTACATCGTAGTATAGCACATAAAAGAACTATATAAGATAGAATCAAACACATAATAGAGAAATTGAAGAAAAGTGCCACTAGATGGGGATTCCTTGGAGACAGTTCCTTTAATTAGCTTAAGATAAATAAATCCACCAATAATTTGTCAATGCACATTTTTATAATTTAACAATCAAAAGTTTTTTTTTCCAAATGTATTTAATCAAACTGATGAGTAGAGAACAAACCATCTAAAATTCAACCTAATATACAAATCACCATAACCAATTTACAAATCATCTGCAAACACAAGATAAAAAAATATTCTTCAGTACGTTGAAGGAAAGAAAAATTGTTTTAACACAATTCAATAGTTTAACTTCTTCATATAAGCAGCAGCATGTCCCATAGCAAATGCAAAATTTTTTCATTTCATAATTAATTATCCGCAACAACATATGATTAGGTTTAGATAGAGAGTTATGAATAGAAAAGATTAATGAGTTGGAATGATTTAGAAATTGATACACCAAATTCCTTGAGATAAAACGTTACTGATACTCATTGACTAGCAGAATGTCAAGGTCTGCTTTGCTCTAGTTCTCCAGTACGCACCATTTAAATCTATTTGACCATATACAATCCCTAATTGCAAAATTAATAGAATTTTTCTTACAGAATATAATGGAGCGTGTTGTGAATCCTGGACCGATTGATCGTACACTTCTTCTCTCTCAGCATGAGCATAAATCAGAATTGTTATGGAAAGGTGAGATATCATTTACTAGCCTTATGAGGACGGTGCGCATGAATGATGCTTGGAATTTATTTCGTTTGCATTGACCTCATGGACGTGTTGAGGAGATCTTACATAGGTCAGGACTGTATGATGTAGTTTGTGTGGGCAGGATGCAGTATGACCGTGCCCTTGTTACAACTATGGTTGAGCGTTGGAGGCCAGAGACTCATTGCTTCCATTTACCTTTTGGTGAGGTCACGATTACATTACAGGATGTGCAGGTCTTGTTTGGTTTGCGCATCAATGGTGATGATGTGTACATGCAAGATGCTACACGGAGGATTCGTCCATGGCGTACTCTATTAGAGACACTCACAGGATGTGCCATAGCACCTGCTGATATGGATGGTGCGAGCCGGGTGAGGATACATAGCATTACCGGCTACTTGCGAGATCAGTTACAAGTAGATCCGATAGGAGATGCTACTCCAGTGGAGCGGGTTGAGAAAATTTCTAGACTTTACATGCTTGTTATATTGGGGGGCATCTTATTTCCGAACACATCAGGGAACCTTATTAGCTTACCATACTTGGCGTTTCTAGATCCCATCCACGACGTAGGTAAGTATAGTTGGGGCAGTGCAGTGTTGGCCTACTTGTACAGTGCACTTTGTCGGGCATCTATCGGTAATGTGGTTGACATTTGCGGATTTATTCCTCTCCTTCAGGTAACTTTACTAAAGTTTTAAAATACATTCAAATACAAAGAATCTTTTAACATTATACTATATAAGAATATTTTTTCTATATTCAATTTTTTTAAATATTTAAATTACATTCAAATAATTTCTAAACATTACTAAAAATAGATATATGTAATTGTTAATTTTTTTTTGTTAATGATGACAGTTTAATTATTTTGTTTGTCACATTAAGGTTTGGTGTTGGGAGAGGATCTTGCCTGTACAACCATCAGCTCCTCCGCCGCATGATGGTGATGTATTACTTCCATATGCTAGGCGATGGACGGGTGGAATTGATAGGGATACTGAGTCACATCATGTTGTTATCCCGATTAGAGATCAACTAGATCGCATGACGAAGGATCAGGTACATCAAATAATTTTTGCAACTCTTTACTAGTTTTTTAAAATATATATATATAATCTACATATAAAAGTAAATTATTTAAAAGTAAATCAATAATAGTTTTATTTATATACTAAGCGGTTAATGTTGATTTTATCTAATTGTTATATTTTAAAAATAGTTTCGATGGACACCGTATAATGAGATTTTACATACACTGCCTCATTGTTGTACGATCGATGAGCCTTTATGGATGGCATGCATTTCTATGCTTTGCCTAGAGATTGTTCAGGTGCACGCACCTGATAGAGTGATGCGTCAGTTTGGTCGTCCCCAACATGTGCCTGCGATTCCTAGTTGGGGAACCAACCACCATGTGCATGATCAGCGTAGGAGGCTTGGATCGGAGGTTCTTGAAATGTTGGATAAATAGTTTCATGATTGGGGTAATCGATATCAGAGTTTAGCGGTTGAGGTAGATGATGGTACTAGAGGGGCAGGGTATAAATTGTGGTACATGCGGTATCGAAGGTTGCTTATAGGTAAGCATGCACTAGAGGTTGATGTACCGTCAGGCTTTGTTCATTCTGCTGGTACTAGCATTGCGATGTCTAGAGGACTATTTAAGTTGCACAGTCTTGCATTACAGTGGCAGAGAGACACAGCCTTAGCTTCACATGGTGAAGAGGTATCTCAGATTGTTAGTGATACATTGCTTGAGGCCGGAATACAATTTAGAGAGCCATTTTTTTAGGGAGATCCTTTGTTTGAACATATACGTGCCAGAGGACCCAGACGTGGACGTGTAGATGGACAAGGACGAGGACGTGAGGGGCATAGAGGTAGAGCACGAAGACGTGCTTTAGGACGTGGCGCAGGTGGTATACCAATTCCTCCAGACATAGAGGCAGAGGCGGGAGTAGAGGCCGATGATTTGCATATCCATCAATTTGGCACGTCAGACATCATGAATTTATTAGATATGTCATTTGGAGATTATATACCTGATATGGCGGTAAGCATTAACAATTTAATATAAACTTAAAATATTAATAACTAATAAAAATATTTCAAAATAACTATTTATATAATTTTGTAGGGCACATCTGGTACTGCCCATTGTGACACCGAAGATACTGCACTTTATAACACTCAAGATTTTATTGAAGGACTGCTTGATGATCCGATTGAGTCGCAGGTTTGTATTATTTATGTATTTAATACAGTTTTTTTCCTTTAATTACATAAAGTGGGGTTCTTTTATATTTCTATTTTTTTGAATTGGGTTGTTAAAGTTTGTATCTTGATCCAAATTTGCATCTATGCTTGATTTGCTTTACTGCTTTATACAGTTTTTTCCTTTAGTTACA
>NW_006239527.1:78209-80863 GCF_000226075.1 Solanum tuberosum | reverse complement strand
GACCGTGCCCTTGTTACAACTATGGTTGAGCGTTGGAGGCCAGAGACTCATTGCTTCCATTTACCTTTTGGTGAGGTCACGATTACATTACAGGATGTGCAGGTCTTGTTTGGTTTGCGCATCGATGGTGATGTTGTGTTCATGCAGGATGCTGCAAGGAGGATTCGTCCATGGCGTACTTTATTAGAGACACTCACAGAATGCGCCTTAGCACCTGCTGATATGGATGGTGCGAGCCGGGTGAGGATACATAGCATTACCGGCTACTTGCAAGAACAGAAGTAGATCCGATAGGAGATGATACTCCAGTGGAGCGGGTTGAAAATATTTCTAGACTTTACATGCTTGTTATATTGGGGGGCATCTTATTTCTGAACATGTCGGGGAACCTTATTAGCTTACAATACTTGGCGTTCCTAGATCCCATCCACGTCGTAGGTAAGTATAGTTGGGGCAGTGCAGTGTTGGCCTACTTGTGGAGGAGAGCCCCACGACGATCATAGAGGATGTCGTTCCGACAGTTAATGAGGATCCCGATGTGACACAGGTTTATGTTATTTATTTATTTTAAAATATTTTCATTAGTTATTAATGCTTTGATTTTATATTAAATTAACTTTTAATTATTTTTTAGATTCATACTACGGGGCCTTCATCCACCGTGGAGGAAAGCCCCACGACGATCATAGAGGATGTCGTTCCGACAGTTAATGAGGATCCCAATGTGATACAGGTTTATGTTATTTATTTATTTTAAAATATTTGCATTAGTTATTAATGATTTGATTTTATATTAAATTAACTCTTAATTATTTTTTAGATTCATACTATGGGGCCTTCATCCACCGTGGAGGAGAGCCCCACGACAAACATAGAGGATGTCGTTCCGACAGTTAATGAGGATCCCAATGTGACACAGGTTTATGTTATTTATTTCTTTTAAAATATTTACATTAGTTATTAATGTTTTGATTTTATATAAGAAATGTAGTAGTAAAGACATACTTTGACATTGTCAGCTTTAGGATAAATGTATCAATGCTTGGAGCAGTTAGAGATAATATTTCTATCAGTTGGGTTTAATTTGCATTTCTCAGTTCTTTTGGTTGTCATGATGTCTGTATCTGTTCAAAATTTTAATAATGGAACTTAGATTAATTTCGCTTTTTGTCTTAATAATGAAGTCTTGGTTCTGATTCTATGATCCAAATAAAGAATAGAGCATACGAATATATAGTGTTGGTGTGCTTGGATTTATTGTTGTATTGCTAGATCTCTTTAAAGATGGATCTCTTTATTTTTGTCAATTAATTTTCAATTTCTACTATCTAACTTTCTATTTGCAGACCACTATGTCACCACTCTCGTCTCCAGATGTTACTTTCATTATGCCAATGGATGATATGCCTCAAACACCCGGAAGAAAAAAAGTTGTTAAAAGAATTGTAAAGAATGTGAACATAAAGGATCTTCCGGCCAAAAAGAGGAAGAGGGACAATGAAGATGAGGATGGATATACGGAACTTAGACCGCGAGATGTTCTACGGATTTCAAGAAAGGGTTGTGGAACATAATATTATTATTTTTGTGTATGTATCTTTTTTCAGGGTGTATAATATTATTATTTTAATTATATATAGTTATTATTTTGTTTATGTATTTTTTTTTTAAAAAGTGAATGAAAAAAATTGAAAATATAAACATGACTAGAGAATGATCAAAAATACGAATAAAAAGTTGCATAGAAATTGATACAAGAATAAATTAACAAAGTTAAACATCTTTCTTTAGCTACTACCAGGTGTATAGTATTATTGTTTTAATTATATATAGTTATTATTTTGTGTATGTATTTTTTCTTTAAAAAAAAGTGAATGAAAAAATTTGAAAGTATAAACACTCGGGGATGATCAAAAATACGAATAAAAAGTTGCATAGAAATTGATACAAGAATAAATTAACACAATTAAACATCTTTCTTTAGTTACTACCACCATATGAGGCGTTTCGAGCTTGTGAAGGACAGTTGCGCCTATCATGGCCTATTTGTTTGCACGTTGAACATTTGTGAGTGAGTGTACTTGCGGAAACATCCATTTCATTATGTATACGGGTGAATTTTATTTACGCCCACTTTTCGTAAATATTTTTATTTGCTATCATAAGAAAAGGACTATCAGGCCAATATTTTTCACCACCAAGTGGATTGAATTGTCCAGAGTATGCTTTTTTGTAGCTATGCACGCTGAATTCTGGTGCCATATGCTCCCATGCTTGATACCCAATTTGGTCAAATCCCTTTATTGCATGAGAACACGAAATGTGGTATGATTGCCATTTACCACATTGACATTTTCCTTGTGATGCATTTACAATGTGCTTATTACCACCACTACCATGATGCATATGTGTCTGCACCTCAAATATGTTTCCCTTTGTTGGTGATAGTTGATAAGTGTGTGACGCTGTGACTTTTTCGATTATCCTCAAAACTCTTGAATGGTTTAGGCATCCATTGTTGCTTTTGTTGTACTAGCTGATTGACAAATTTTGATCTTGTAACAAATCGGTTCACAATCTGATTGTAAGTGAGTCTTACCATTGCAGTAACTGGCAGGCCCCTGGCTGACTTAAGAAGACCATTGAATGACTCG
>NW_006239527.1:73866-77940 GCF_000226075.1 Solanum tuberosum | reverse complement strand
AGAACACATAGTTGAATACATCTTCAATGACATCGACACGCCGCTCTGTTTTCCATTCAACTATTGTTTCGGGATTGAAGTGTTTCAAAGCTTCCATGAACCTCGGCAACTCGGCAAAAGAACCCTCCCAAGTACCATAGACTTTTTCAAAAGCACGCTTGCGACCAAGATATGTTTTTCTTCTGCTTATCGAAATGCCATATGCTTTAAGAACGGTTGTTTGACAGTCTTTGATGGGAAACCTGAAAAGTAAAAATAATATTAATTATCAAATAAAAAATGAATATTTTCTTATTAAAGAAAAATTATCTTAGGATAAAATAGTACCTTGGAGTTTTTTCTATATCAACACGAAAGACGTTAGCAATCATCTCAACATCCAAGTTGAAATGTCCATCGCGGCACGTACCCATATCACATGTATGTTCTTTAATGTATCTTCCAACTTTCCACATGTTAGTATGTTTATCATTAAAAGAAGTTAGCCTAAATTGACATCCTTGTTCTACACACCTGCAAACAAGTCGCCATGATTTCTTTGTCGATTTAATAACAAAGTACTCCCTTGCTATCTTTAAATGTAGAAGCTTAACTGCTCTTTGCAACTGCTTCTTTGAATTGAACAACATGCCTTTTTCAATATAAATAGCACCATTCATAAAATCTTCCGGTTCACCCCATGTACGTTGTGATGTATATTCATCATGTGTATCGCCAAAGATATCTGGACCATCTTGGAAATGATCCAGATAAGGAATTTCATGATTACAAAATGGACTCATGGACATTGGTCTTGGCGACCGATTGGGCATTAAAAAATCATCATCACTAGATGATACCTCAAATGGAACATTATCTCTTGATTCCTCGGCATTAGGCAAATCATCACTATCACTAGCTGAAGGTGAGCCGTAATTTGGAAGGTCACGATCATCGATATTCATAGGATCAATGGGCTCATCTTGTGTGATATTTTCCCTATATATGTAAAAAAGTATAAATATTTGTCTCATGCAATTAACTTACTTAAATAAAAAATCAAGTGTTTGACATACCGACAATCATCTGCATCAAAAGTAGGCGAGACATGAAAATTTGAGGATGTCCCTACATTTTCCGTCATTTGAAAGTGTGAGGACTGATCAAAATAACTATCTGGTCTATAACTTAAAGCAATATTCCTATCTTGCTGAGGTAAACAGCTACAAAATATATAATAATAATAAGAATAATAAATCATATAAATTAATAAATAATGGGAAAAGGGACAAATATACCCCGAACTTTTGAAAATGGTATGTCAATACCCTTCGTCATACTTTTCGTCCACTAATGCCCTCGCCATCCAATAACTAGTGCACATTTGCCCCTCCCACTAATGGAAAACTCATTTTGTACACGTGGCACAATCCTACGCCTCAACCCGGATTGACCAAATATTTAACCCAAATTTCAAATACCCATTTAACCCGCCCCATTACCCATTTAACTCGCCCAATACACCCATTACCCACATCGAAATTTGTTCATGTTTGAGAACCCCAAGTAGAAATCTCGAACATGTGTTGAAATCTGAATTTGAATAGAGTTTTTTGAATTGTGGGGTTGAAGATTTAAATTTGTTTTTTTTTATTTTAGTTAAGAAGAAGAAGATTCCAGAAACTTTCTACAACTTTGTTTCCATTTGGAGAAGAAACATAAGCTGTATTAGCTCATAATCCCTTTTTTCTTTGCAGAAATCGAAAATAATTTTGAGGTGCATTGCATAATTTGATTGGAAATTTTTCAGGTTGAAGCTTGATGTTCATGTTTGAGAACCCTCAATGAGTTGAATTCTGAATCTGTATCAGTGTTTTGGGATTGTGGGGTTGAACAATGTTCAGATTTGAATGAAAATTACAAATGGAACTCACTTCCTCAAAGAATTGGCAGATCAACTACAAATAGGATCCAAATCCTATATAATTTCAGTCTCTGCCGGAAGTTATCCTTCCTAGAATTGCATCAGACGTATTCGTGCCCTAACTCTTTCTTTACCAAAAAAGACATACAAGTAGCAGAGCATGCAAATAAATTGCAATGTTTTGATCTGGTTATGTTTTGTTTCATTTTCGATTACTCTTATTATTATTTTTTCCTGATAGATGATGTTAATAAATTTAATTTGCAGAAACTTTATCCAAGGCAAAGTGATTTTAAGTCTCTTCTTCAAGATTTTGGCAAGGCGTTTTTTTCTTTGTAGAAATAGGTGCTTTGAATTCTCGATCTCTTTTGTTTAATTATTCAAGTAGATGATTGAAAGAATATATGGAAAGATAAAAGAAGAAGAAGGAGGAGAAGGGGGTAAGGGGGTGGGGGACGGCAACGACCTTATGAGGAAGAAGAAGAGTTAAAGTAAATGGGGCTTTTTCTTTAGGTTTGTAGATAGTTTGTTAAATGGGTAATTGGGTGGGTTAAACGGGTATTTGGAATTTGGGTTAAAGATTTGGTCAACCCTGGTTGAGGCGTAGGATTGTGCCACGTGTACAAAATGAGTCTTTCGTTAGTGGGAGGGGCAAATGTGCACTAGTTATTGGACGGCGAGGGCACTCATGAACGAAAAGTATGACGGAGGGTATTGACATACCATTTTCAAAAGTTCGGGGGTATATTTGTCCCTTTTCCCATAAATTATTAATGGTGTATTTTAATGATACATAAGTGCCTAGCTGGACAAATTACTATTTATAATGATACAATATTTATGATGTTCATGTGGGCACCTATTTATCTTTAAAATATACTATTAAATAGTGTAGGGGGAATAGGCCTTGCCCAAAGTTTGGGATTGTTACAACAATTTCGGTCAAAGTTCGGATATATTTCGAACCTTTTTCCCTACTTTTTTCGTAGTTTACAAATAAAATAAATTTCATTTCAAAAAAATTGAAGATTTCATGGGTAAAATTCCGATCAAACTTAAACTGTTTGACTCTCGACAGACGAAAAGTGTCACATAAATTGAAACAGAGGGAGTAATTATTTTTTGTATGTGAGGTGACAAGTTTAGTTATTGTCTCTTATACTTTAATTACGTGTTCTTCTAGATTTTTCTTGTCTCGAGCTGAGGGCCTATCGGAAATAACATGTTCTCCACCTCACCTCTGAAATAAAGACAAGATCTTTGTACATTTTATCCTTCCAGACCCTACTTTGTGGGAATACACTGAATATGTTGTTCATTGTTATCATTGTTGTTGTTATGTAAAAATAAGAAGTAGAAGTTAGAACACGATACTAAGTATACATACTTCCATAAGAATTTGATAAAAAATCTATAGATGCTTTGCTAGTTTAAAAGTGACGAATCAAGGGCATAAGAAAGACAACAAGAGTATAGATCATTTCTACTATTTTAAAGTATTATAAAATAGAGTTAAGCAAAGAAATTTAATCTATATTATACATGGGTAAAAATATTTCCTGTTACTAGTAGATGACTGCCAATATGTTACAATGGTGGGATTGCAAAGTTTCAAACTTTACCTATCATTTTCCATATATGATAATTGTGCATAGTGATATCTCTCCAGGGGGCTTTCCTATAAATTAGAAGAGCAATAATGAAGTGAGAACTTATTAATATGTTAGTTACACTCTCTTTTTTGGCCAAGTGTCTTTGACTTTGTTAGCAAACTAACTATTAGTTTACGGTAATGTTTAATGTTGATATTAGTTGGTTAACTTTATAGCTTGGTGGTGATAGGGTTAAACGTTTAGACATTGGTTATATTTTTTAGAAACGTTATATGTGTATATTGTTTATTTCTTTTGTTAGACTAAAATGATATATTCTTATGTTTCAATAGACAGTTGCAGACATACTTAAGCTCACTTTATGGTGTATAAAATATATTAAAAATTATGTATGCCAAATCTAACTTACAAAAAGAGGTTAATCTGTAGAAAATCATGTCGATTAAAATGTGATTGCTAGTACAAGTTAACTCAAATCTGGGTTAACAGATGACTAAATGGAATTCATTTTTTATTTGCTTCTCATAAGTTTGAAGCTCATTTGCTAATTTTTTTTTT